>NC_053024.1:215497611-215647102 GCF_003073215.2 Triticum urartu | reverse complement strand
ATTGATCCTAAGTTTAAACCGGTCCGGCAGTTTCTCCGCCGCTTCAATGAAGAGAGGTGTAAGGCTATCGGTGAAGAGGTAGCTCGGTTGTTGGCCGCAGGGTTTATCGTGGAGGTCTTTCATCCAGAGTGGTTGGCTAATCCGGTGCTGGTTCTTAAGAAAAACGGCACATGGTGTATGTGTGTGGATTACACAGATTTAAACAAAGCTTGCCCTGCAGACCCCTTTGCCCTCCCTCGCATTGATCAGATAATTGATGCTACGGCAGGTTGTGACCATTTGTGTTTTCTGGATGCTTACTCTGGTTATCATCAGATCAAAATGGCGGTTAAGGACTAGGAGAAGACAACTTTCATAACTCCCTTTGGAGCCTTCTGTTATGTCTCCATGCCCTTTGGACTCAAGAGTGCCCAGGCAACTTATCAGCGCTGTGTTCAGAATTGCCTTCATAAGCAGATTGGGCACAATGTTCATGCATATGTGGATGATATTGTGATAAAGTCCAGAAAGGAAGAAACATTGGTAGATGATTTGAGAGAAACCTTTGACAACCTCCGGGTTTACAAGATGATGCTTAATCCGGAGAAGTGTGTCTTTGGTGTCCCGGCAGGCAAACTCTTGGGTTTTTTGGTGTCAAACAGAGGCATCGAGGCTAATCCGGAAAAAATTTCAGCAATCACGTCTTTGGCTAAACCGGCGTGTATCAATGACGTTCAATGTCTGGCCGGCCAGATTACAGCTTTGAGCCGTTTTATCAGTCGTCTCGGGGAGAAGGCCATCCCTCTATATCAGATGCTCAAGAAAACAGATAACTTTGTCTGGAGCGAGGCAGCTGATAAAGCGTTCGAGGATCTGAAGAGGCAGTTAGCTGAACCGCCCGTGCTTGCAGCACCGATCGATAAGGAGCTGTTATTGCTATATGTGACTGCTAATGCCAGAGCTATTAGCGTGGCTATCATGGTGGAGCACAAGGAAGTTGGCAAGGAATATCCGGTTCAATGACCGGTTTATTATATCAGTGAGGTGCTCATTGAGTAAAAGCAGAGGTATCCACATTGGCAGAAGCTGGTGTATGGAGTGTTTATGGCAAGCCAGAAGCTTAAACACTATTTTCAGGGCCATCCCATCACAGTGGTCAGTTCAGCCCCTCTGGGAGATAACATTCAAAATAGAGAAGCAACTGGCCGGATTGCTAAGTGGGCTATCGAGCTTGGACCTCATGGACTCAAATATATACCCCGCACAGCGATCAAATCCCAGGCACTCGTGGATGTAACGCCCTCGATGCGGCTATATGTCCTACGTGTTGAAGCACAACTTAGAGGCATAACCACATTGAAAGCAATGTCGCAAGTGAGGTAATCTTCGCAAACAACCCATGTAATTCAATAAGGGAAAAGATACATAGTTGGCTTACACTCGCCACGCCACACAATGCATAAATAAGTCATTACATTCATCCAGATACACTCAAGGTCCGACTACGGTACCAAAATGAAGATAAACCCCAAATGCAACATAGCCCCCGATCGCCCCAACTTGGCACCACTACTGATCATCTGGAAAAGACACGTAGTAACGTCCTGAGTCCTCATCGAACTGCCACTTGAGCTCTGTCAAATCACCTGGAATGGCATCATCCGTCCTTGCATCTGGTTTTGGAAGTAATCTGTGAGTCACGGGAACTCAGCAATTTCACACCCTCACGATCAAGACTATTTAATCTTATAGGAAGGGTAAAAGGTATGATGTGGAACTGCAGCAAGCGACTAGCATATATGGTGGCTAACATACGCAAAAGAGAGCGAGAAGAGGACACAAAGGCACGGTCGAGCAACTATGATCAAGAAGTGATCCTAGAACAACCTATGTCAAGCATTACTCCAACACTGTGTTCACTTCCCGGACTCCGCCGAGAAGATACCATCACGGTTACACATGCGGTTCGTGCATTTTAATTAAGTTAAGTTCAAGTCTTCTACAACCGGACATTAACAAATTCCCATCTGCCCATAACTGTGGGCACGGCTTTCAAAAGTTCAAATCACTGCAGGGGTGTCCCAACTTAGCCCATCACAAGCTCTCACGGTCAACGAAGGATATTCCTTCTCCCAATACAATCCAATCAGACTCGGCATCCCGGTTACAAGACATTTCAACAATGGTAAAACTAAACCAGAAAAGCCGCCCGAATGTGCTGACAAATCCCAATAGGAGCTGCACATATCTCGTTCTCAGGGCACACTCAGATGAGCCAGATGTCGGGTAGGCTAGCCCAGAGTTGCCCCTGGTAGCCCCAGACATCGCTCAGTTGGACCAACACTTAGAGAAGCACTGGCCCGGGGGGGTTAAAATAAAGATGACCCTTGAGTCCGTGAAACCCAAGGGAATAAAAAGGCTAGGTGGCGAATGGTAAAACCAATGTTGGGCCATGCTGGAGGAGTTTTATTCAAGGCGAACTGTCAAGGGGTTCCCATTATAACCCAACCGTGTAAGGAACGCAAAATCCACGAACATAACACCGATATGACGGAAACTAGGGCGGCAAGACTGGAACAAAACACCAGGCATAAGGCCGAGCCTTCCACCCTTTACCAAGTATATAGGTGCATTAAGATAGACAAGATATAATAATGATATCCCAACAATAAACAATGTTCCAACAAGGAACGACCTCCAATCTTCACCTGCAACTAGCAACGCTATAAGAGGGCTGAGCAAAGCGGTAACATAGCCAAACAACGGTTTGCTAGGACATGGTGGGTTAGAGGTTTGACATGGCAATATGGGAGGCATGATAAGCAAGTGGTAGTTATCGTAGCATAGGCATAGCAAAAGAGCGAGCATCTAGCAAGCAAAGATAGAAGTGATTTCGAGGGTATGGTCATCTTGCCTGCAAAGTTCTCAGAGTTGCCTTGATCCTCGTAAGCGTACTCAACGAGCTCCTCAATCACGTACTCATCTCCCGGCTCTTCCCAAGCAAGAACAACAAGCAAAAGGAACACAATCAACCACATGCAATGCTCAAACAACATGATGCAAACACGGTATGATATGCGGGATACGGTATGTGATGCATATGCATGATTTGGAAAGGAATGAATGAACCTGGCCTCAACTTGGAAATCCAAGAGTGCCACTGGAAAGAGGGGTTGATTTTGGTCAAAATCGATATAAAGATCACCGGAATCGGATGCACGGTTTGGAAATGGCAAGCAAAACAAATATGGCACAGGTGTGCGATAAACAACAAGTAGCCTTCTAAATGCATCAAGAAAAATATGCTAAAGCACTCAAACATAGTAACAAGATACATGTCAGGGATCCACTCATGATGCTTGACAAAATATTAACACTGAGCTACGGCTAATTCACTAATTAACAGGATCAAACAAGCATGGCAAAAGTGCAAATGATAAGCGGTTACAGACTTGGTGAAATAACAAGTCAGGAATTTATCATCAGGAAGCAATCTTTAGAGCATGAAAACTACATGCTACAGGAACATATCATGGCAAAGCAAGGCATGGAATGAAGCTACTCAAAGTATACAACAAAAGTCCCTTAGTGACCATAAGCCAGAAGGGATCAGAAACTACAATTGCAAGCATGTGAACATAGCAAAAACATAAACAGATACAGACTTAGTGAAAAACTGGAGCATGCAAAACAGTTAACGAGTAGGCATGTTTATGAGCTCGAAGCACTCACTACAAAGCATGACATGATAATATAATCATACACCCAGCAAGTAGAAATGGCATAGAAGCTAGACATGGCAAGAACAACAACATAGCATGCACGGATCAACAACAACAAGCTCGGCAAAATCGCTAAACATGTTAACAATCTGCCAGGAACATTTTATAGCAAAAGTAGAGCTTGATTAACTCAAGCTAGGGTGCTCCATAAATGTAACCAAAGACATGGATGGATAGAGCACCACAATATCTACAAAACATCCTTACTGATCATGCCCAAAAGATGCATGGATCACTAGGAAACAACATGAACATATGGCATAAAAATAAGGACAGGGCAAGGACTTCGTGAAAAACTAAGTCCCTGAAATCAGCATCATTGAGTAAACTACTTTGCATGCTTTCGCTAGTCACCATGATGATCACAAAAAATACATGGCATACCCCCTGTATAGATGGCATGGCATATTACAAAACACATGTAGAGCTCAGGATCATAGCATGCACACATTAATCATGGCAAAAATGACAAAAGTGCATTTGCTGAAACAGATCTGAAACTATTATCACATAGCCCTCTTCCAACAGCATTTCGGGCATCAAGATGAGCTCATATGACAATGATGCAATGAGATGAAATGATGTACTCGTCGAGACGAACATTTTGATATGCTACACGCACGAATCGGAGCCACGATGAAGAACTTTTGGCATGACAAAGTATGCAAAAAGTTAGGGTTTCAGGGATAAAAGTCAACCGAGATATTTGGATCTGGATCTAGATCTCGCCGGAAACACTGTAGCAGCATGCCTCCCGAGGATGGCCGGCCGGTAACGTCGAGGTCGTCGCCGGACTTGGAGGCTTGCCGGGGCAAGGAGGTGAGGAGGAGGCCGGCTGGAGTCGCCGGAGCGGCGAGGGGCGGCGAGGAAGCCGCGAGCCGAGGCGGCGGCGCGGAGCAGCGGCGCTCACCGGCGCGGTGGTGGCGCGGCGAACCTTGGCGGCGGCGGGTGGATGAAGGCGGCGGCGCACGTTGGAGGCAGGCGGCGGTGTCGGGCGCGGGGCGCGGCCCGGCTGCGCGGCGATGAGGGCCCGGCTCGGGCCGAGCGGGCCGGCGGCGGGGGAGCTCCCGGCGTGACACATGGCACGAAGTGGTTGGTGCGGCGAGGATGTCCGGCCGGAAACGGACACGTCCGGCGCGGCGCGGGGAAAATTCTAGGGTTAGGGGGAGAGGAGACCTGGGATTTGGAATGGGGGTTCTTTATATAGAGGTAGAGGGAGCTAGGAAGCTCCAAATGAGGTGCGGTTTGCAGCCACGCGATCATGATCGAACGCTCTAGATGATGGAAGGGGTTTAGGAGGGTTTTTGGGCCAGTTTGGAAGGGTGTTGGGCTGCAACACACACGAGGCCTTTTCGGTCACTCGGTTAACCGTTGGAGTATCAAACGAAGTCCAAATGGCACGAAACTTGACAGGTGGTATACCGGTAGTAAACCAAGGCCGCATCACAAGTCTCGGTCCAATCCGAGAACGTTTAACACCCACACACGAAAAGAGGTAGAAAGGGACACCGGAGGACATAGGAGCGCCGGAATGCAAAACGGACAACGGGGAAAATTCTCGGATGCATGAGACGAACACGTATGCAAATGCAATACACATGATGACATGATATGAGATGCATGACAAAGAAAAAAGCACACGAAGGCAAAAACCCGACAACGAGGAAATAACATAACTTAGTGCCGGAAATGGCAAGAGTTGGAATACAAATAAGGTAAATTACATCCGGGATGTTACAACACTCCACCACTACAAAAGGATCTCGTCCCGAGATCTAGGACTGGAAAAACTCCGGGTACTCAGAACGGAGGTGATCCTCGCGTTCTCAGGTGGCTTCACGGTCAGAATGATGTGACCACTTGACTTTGAGGAATTTGATAGACTTTTTGCGAGTCTTGTGCTCAGTTTCTTCAAGAATAGCAATGGGGTGCTCACGATATGATAGTTCTTCTTGGAGGTCAATGTCTTCGAAGTTGACGGTGCGATCAGGAGTCTTGAAGCACTTGCGGAGTTGAGACACGTGAAACACGTCGTGCACGTTTGCAAAGTTGGAGGGAAGCTCAAGTTGATAGGCGAGATCGCCTCTCTTGCTGATGATCTTGAAAGGACCCACGTATCTAGGAGCAAGCTTCCCTTTGATACCGAAGCGACGAGTACCTTTCACTGGAGAGACGCGGAGGTAGACATGGTCTCCGATCTCAAAAGCCTTGTCACGATGCTTACTATCATAGTAACTCTTCTGGCGCGATTGCACGGCTTTGATATTATCACGAATGACTTTGCACATTTCTTCTGCCTCTGTGATCAAGTCATTGCCAAGAAGTTGACGTTCACCAGTCTCTGACCAGTTAAGAGGAGTACGGCACTTCCTGCCATAGAGAATCTCGAATGGGGCCTTGCATGAACTCGCTTGGAAGCTGTTGTTGTAGGAGAACTCGGCATATGGAAGACAATCTTCCCACTTCATACTGAAAGAGATGACGCAAGCCCTGAGAATATCTTCGAGAATCCGATTTACTCGCTTGACTTGGCCACTAGTTTGAGGATGAAAAGCTGTACTGAAGCGAATGTTGGTGCCCATGACCTTCTGAAAAGAATCCCAAAACTTGGAGGTGAAGATGCTGCCACGATCTGAAGATATCAACTACGGAATGCCGTCCAGAGAGACAATCCTGGAGGTATATAGCTCTGCCAACTGAGCTGTTGTGATAGATTCTTTGATAGGAAGAAAATGAGCCACTTTAGTGAGTTTGTCGATGACAACGAAGACAGCATCATTGCCATGCTTGGACTTTGGAAATCCAGTCACAAAGTCCATCTCAATGTGGTCAAACTTCCATTCTGGAATGGCAAGAGGTTGGAGGAGACCAGCTGGTCGTTGGTGTTCTGCTTTCACTCTTCTGCAGACATCACATTCATTCACGAACTGAGCAATCTCGCGCTTCATTCGAGTCCACCAATACGACTGCTTGAGGTCATGGTACATCTTTGTACTTCCAGGGTGGATGGAGAGGAGTGAATTGTGAGCCACGTTCATAATGACTTTGTGAAGGTCACCTTTAGGCACAACAATGCGATCCTCAAAGAATAGAGTATCCTTGTCATCAAGGCGATAGCACTTGTACTTGGGTTGACTCTTGGCAATCCCAATCTTCACCTTCTTCACCAGCATCAAGAAGTTGAGCCTCGCGAATCTGATCTTCCAAAGTAGGAGAGACTTGTAGGTTGGTGAGGAAACCTTGAGGAACAACTTGAAGATTAAGTTTGCGGAAAGCTTCACAAAGCTCGGGTTGGTAAGGCTTGATAATCAGACTGTTGCAGTAAGCCTTCCTGCTCAATGCGTCAGCAATTACATTTGCCTTTCCTGGAGTATATTCAATACTCAGATTATACTCTTGAATCATTTCGACCCAACAAGTCTGCCTGAGGTTGAGATTAGGCTGAGTGAAGGTGTACTTGAGACTCTTATGATCAGTGAAGATGTCCACTTTTCTTCCCAATAAGAGATGTCTCCAAGTTAAAAGAGCATGAACAACTGCCGCCAACTCGAGGTCATGAGTGAGGTAGTTCTTTTCGTTGGGCTTCAACTGGTGAGAGGTATAGGCCACAACTTTCTTCTCTTGCATCAACACTGCACCAAGACCTTGAAGGGAAGCATCACAGAAGACCTCGAATGGTTTGGATTCATCAGGAGGAGTCAGAACTGGAGCAGTGACTAACTTCTCTTTCAGGGTGTTGAAAGCGATGTCACATTCAGGAGACCAGACGTACTTGACGTGCTTCTGGAGAAGGTTGAAAGAGGCTTCGTGATCTTTGAGAAGTTCTCAACGAACCTTCGACAATAGCTTGCGAGCCCAAGGATACTGCGGAGTTGCTTCACATTCTGAGGTGGTTCCCAATTCACAATTGTAGACACCTTCTCAGGATTAACCGCTATGCCCTTGGCGGAAATGATATGCCCAAGGTAGAGAACCTCATCGAGCCCAAACTTGCACTTTGAAAACTTCGCATAGAACTGATGTTCTCTGAGTTTATCCAGCACCAAACACAAGTGCTTGGCATGATCCTCCTTGTTCTTGGAAATGACCAAAATGTCATCGAGGTAGACCAAGATGAAGTCATTTGTGTAGGCGTTGAACATGAAATTCATCATGCGAGAGAATGTTGGAGGAGCGTTGACAAGGCCGAAAGACATGACAGTGTATTCATATGAACCAAAGCTTGTTCTGAATGCTGTCTTGGGGATATCCTCTTCACGAATGCGAATCTGGTGATAGCCCATACGGAGATCAAGCTTGGAGAATACTTGAGCACCTTTGAGTTGTTCAAACAGCTCATTGATGTTGGGAAGTGGGTACTTGTTGTTTATGGTCTTCTTGTTCAATGGACGGTAGTCGACACAGAGTCGTTCTGTTCCATCCTTCTTCTTCACAAAAAGAACTCCACAACACCATGGAGAAGAACTAGGTCGGATGAGACCCATTCGCTCTTGTTCATCAAGTTGCTTCTTCAGATCCTTCAACTCTTCAGGTCCAAGCTTGTAAGGACATTTGCAAACAGGTTCCGTGCCAGGCTCAAGATCGATGACGAATTCAACTGGCCGGTGCGGAGGCATTCCTGGAAGCTCTTCTGGAAAGACGTCTTGATATTCGCAAATGACCGGAATTTGAGAGATGGCATCCAGCTCACCCTTCTCATTGCGAGAAAACAGACGGATGGTATCATCCCTTGCGGCAAAGACAATTACATCCTCAGACGAATGAGTCAATTGAATCTGCCTGGCAGCACAATCAAGTTGAGCCTTGTGCTTAGAAAGCCAGTCCATTCCAAGAATAAGATCAATATCCGAGTTACCAAGGACCACTGGAGAGGATAGAAACTTATAGTCGCCCAATGTGATAGTAACATCTGGGATCATAGCGCTTGCATTCATGAATTTACCCGGAGAAACAACTGATAACTGTCTAGGCAAATCTTGTAAAGGCAACTCATGCTTAGATACAAAAGGTCTTGAAATGAAACAATGCGATGCACTAGTGTCAAAAAGAACTTTTGCAGGAATATCGTTAACAGGAAGATTACCCATGATGATATCTGACGAGTCCTCTGCTTGAGCTGCATTCATCAAGTTGACCTTTGCAGACTTGGGGTTATGCTTGACCACTGCGGTACTGGCAGATCTCATAGGAGGAGGAGGAGGAAGATGCCTCTGATTGAAGCATTTGTTGGCATAGTGACCCTTCTGCTGACACTTGTTGCACGTGACCTCCGAGAGCGGACGGTGATACGGAGCACTTGATCTTGGAGCTTGAGACGAAGTCTTGTTATGAAAGCCTGGGTTGGGTGGGTGGGAAGATCCATTGTCGCCTTTTCTCTTCTACTGATAAGGCTGACAGAATGGAGGAGGAGGTAGCCAATACTTTTGCTGCTTAGAAACCACTTGAGTTGAGGAAGAAGAAGTCACATCTCTGACTCGCTTCTTGGAAGCATCGCACTTTAGTTGGGCTTCCTCTTTCTTCATTGCCATGTTGTAAAACTCATCGTACTTCTTCGGCTCAAAAAGGACGAGAGCTAGTTGGAGTTCTTCTCTGAGGCCACCCCTGAACTGGTATATCATGCTCTTCTCATCAGGGACGTCTTGCTTAGCGAAACGGGCGAGCTTCTGAAACATGGTGTTGTACTGGTAAACAGACAAAGTGCCTTGCTTCGGGTTGCGGAATTCCTCACACTTGCTCTCAACAACACTCTGAGGAATGTGGTGAGCTTTGAAGTCTTGATGGAATTCATCCCAGGTAATCACAGGCCTCCTCTGGAATCTTTGTACTGCTGAAACCATTCTGCAGCTTGGTCTTTGAGTTGGAACGAAGCAAACTTGACAAAGTCCTCAGGCCTGGCATTGCTGCACTCGAAATGCTTGGAGATATCCATGAGCCAATCATCAACGTCTGTTGCCTCAACACAGTTGCTGAAGGTCTTTGGCTGGTTAGCGAGGAACTGGTTTAGTGTAGCAAACTGATTCTGATTGTTGTCATGGCCTTGATTCCCTTGAGTGCGTTCTTGCAAGATTTGTAAAAGCATCTGCATGTTTGCATTGGTAGCGGCCATCACAGCTTGCCATGCCTCCGGAGGTGGAGGAGGTGGTGGCGGATCAGGATTCGAAGTCGTGCGCGTTGGAGGGGCCATCCTGAAGAGGGTGACATCCATTAGCATCTTGACAGACATAAATTCAAGCTGAATCAAATGGATCGAAATTGCAACATATAGACTTAACATCCGAACAAAATGAACGAATGCATTCCAATTGAAATGGTCACATTTCCATAAATTGGGAAGCCACTTAGATAGAGGTAGAAGAATAAAACAACAAGGTACAGACAAGAACAAATACTTGGTGAGGATTACCCAATCACAAACCAAATATCCGCGGAAGAATTACTAGAGCTATAAGAATTCCCACCTATGAAACTCCCGAACCTTTCCGGCTATGCAATCAGGTGTTGGGGATACAGGGGAAGCATAATATCTCACCCAAAGCTAGCAAATCCTACATCCAGCTGTATCCATCCTTCAACACATAACCAAGAAACCTTCGGAAATCATTTACATCAACCTTCGAAAAGCATCCGTTATACAAGTTATGGCAATAGTCCCGAACTCCCACCCCAGTACTGGGTGGCGTCGAGGTTATCTCACCAACAACTGCATAAAAGAGATTTTCGATGTCGGCGAAACTCAGGTATTCCAGAATCTCAACGATAAAATTGTGACGACAACACCTCGGAGATCAACTCCCCGGGACACTGCCACAACCCCTAAATGTCAGGAGGCACCAAGAACAATGTTCTCGTCACAAAACCATCGGAACGATTCCAAGATACCCGCGTGATCCTAAATTTTTTTTAGTGAAATTTGAGAAGAGAAGAGTCAAAACTCTACGTTAGGAGGCCTCACCAGAGCGACGAAGGGACTGAGGAGTAAAAAGAATTCCTAGCTCTCCGATATATAATTCCTAAATGACTCAAAACATTTTTATAGACTCAACAACGCCAACGATTCGATCAAGCAGGGGGCTCCTAAGGTCGGGGAAGGCTCTAATTACCAACTTGTAATGCCCTCGATGCGGCTATATCTCCTACGTGTCGAAGCATGACTTAGAGGCATAACCGCATTGAAAGCAATGTCGCAAGTGAGGTAATCTTCACAAACAACCCATGTAATTCAATAAGGGAAAAGATACATAGTTGGCTTACACTCGCCATGTCACACAATGCATAAATAAGTCATTACATTCATCCAAGTACACTCATGGTCCGACTACGGTACCAAAATGAAGATAAACCCCAAATGCAACATAGCCCCCGATCGCCCCAAATGGGCACCACTACTGATCATCTGGGAAAGACACGTAGTAACGTCCTGAGTCCTCATCGAACTGCCACTTGAGCTCTATCGAATCACCTGGAATGGCATCATCGGTCACTGCATCTGGTTTTGGAAGTAATATGTGAGTCACGGGGACTCAGCAATCTCACACCCTCGCGATCAAGACTATTTAAGCTTATAGGAAAGGTAAAAGGTTGTGGAGCTGCAGCAAGCGACTAGCATATATGGTGGCTAACATACGCAAAAGAGAGCTAGAAGAGGAGGCAAAGGCACAGTCGAACAACTATGATCAAGAAGTGATCCTAGAACAACCAACGTCAAGCATTACTCCAACACCGTGTTCACTTCCCGGACTCCGTCGAGTAGAGACCATCACGGTTACACACGCGGTTGGTGCATTTTAATTAAGTTAAGTTCAAGTCTTCTACAACCGGACATTAACAAATTCCCATCTGCCCATAACCGCGGGCACGGCTTTCGAAAGTTCAAATCCCTGCAGGGGTGTCCCAACTTAGCCCATCACAAGCTCTCACGGTCAACGAAGGATATTCCTTCTCCCAAGACAATCCGATCAGACTCGGCATCCCGGTTACAAGACATTTCGACAATGGTAAAACTAAACCAGCAAAGCCGCCCGAATGTGCCGACAAATCCCGATAGGAGCTGCACATATCTCGTTCTCAGGGCACACTCAGATGCGCCAGACGTCGGGTAGGCCAGCCCAGAGTTGCCCCTGGTAGCCCCGGACATCACTCAGTTGGACAAACACTTAGAGAAGCACTGGCCCGGGGGGGTAAAATAAAGATGACCCTTGACTCCGCGAAACCAAAGGGAAGAAAAAGGCTAGGTGGCGAATGGTAAAACCAATGTTGGGCCATGCTGGAAGAGTTTTATTCAAGGCGAACTGTCAAGGGGTTCCCATTATAACCCAACCGTGTCAGGAACGCAAAATCCGGGAACATAACACCGATATGACGGAAACTAGGGCGGCAAGAGTGGAACAAAACACCAGGCATAAGGCCGAGCCTTCCACCCTTTACCAAGTATATAGGTGCATTAAGATAGACAAGATATAATAATGACATCCCAACAATAAACAATGTTCCAACAAGGAACGATCTCCAATCTTCACCTGCAACTAGCAACGCTATAAGAGGGGCTGAGCAAAGCGGTAACATAGCCAAACAACGGTTTGCTAGGACATAGTGGGTTGGAGGTCTGACATGGCAATATGGGAGGCATGATAAGCAAGTGGTAGGTATCGTAGCATATGCATAGCAAAAGAGCGAGCATCTAGCAATCAAAGATAGAAGTGATTTCGAGGGTATGGTCATCTTGCCTGCAAAGTTCTCAGAGTTGCCTTGATCCTCGTAAGTGTACTCAACGGGCTCCTCGGTCACGTACTCGTCTCCTGGCTCTACCCAAGCAAGAACAACAAGCAAAAGGAACACAATCAACCACGTGCAATGCTCAAACAACATGATGCAAACATGGTATGATATGCGGGATACGGTATGTGATGCATATGCATGATTTGGAAAGGAATGAATGAACCTGGCCTCAACATGGAAATCCAAGAGTGCCACTAGAAAGAGGGGTTGATTTCGGTCGAAATCTATATAAAGATCACCGGAATCGGATGCACGGTTTGGAAATGGCAAGCAAAACAAATATAGCACTGGTTTGCGATAAACAACAAGTAGCCTTCTAAATGCATCCAGAAAAATATGCTAAAGCACTCAAACATAGCAACAAGATACATGGCAGGGATCCGCTCGTGATGCTTGATAAAATATGAAAACTGAGCTATGGCTAATTCACTCATTAACAGGTTCAAACAAGCATGGCAAAAGAGCAAATGATAACAGGTTACAGACTTGGTGAAATAACAAGTCAGGAATTTATCATCAGGAAGCAATCTTTAGAGCATGAAAACTACATGCTACAGGAACATATCATGGAAAAGCAAGGCATGGAATGAAGCTACTCAAAGCATACAACAAAAGTCCCTTAGTGACCATAAGCCTAAAAGGATCAGAAACTCCAATTGCAAGCATGTGAACATAGCAAAAACATAAACAGATACAGACTTAGTGAAAAATTGGAGCATTCAAAACAGTTAACGAGTAGGCATGTTTACGAGCTCGCAGCACTCACTACAAAGCATGACATGATAATATAATCATACATCCAGCAAGTAGACATGGCATAGAAGCTAGACATGGCAAGAACAACAACATAGCATGCACGGATCAACAACAACAAGCTCGGCAAAATCGCTAAACATGTTAACAATCTGCGAGGAACATTTTCTAGCAAAAGTAGAGCTTGATTGACTCAAGCTAGGGTGCTCCATAAATGCAACCAAAGACATGGATGGATAGAGAACCACAATATCTACAAAACATCCTTACTGATCATGCCCAAAAGATGCACGGATCACTAGGAAACAACATGAACATATGTCATAAAATAAGGACAGGGCAAGGAATTCGTGAAAAACTAAGTCCCTGAAATCAGCATCATTGAGTAAACTACTTTGCATGCTTTTGCTAGTCACCACGATGATCACAAAAAATACATGGCATACCCCCTGTATAGATGGCATGGCATATTACAAAACACATGTAGAGCTCAGGATCATAGCATGCACACATTTATCATGGCAAAAATGACAAAAGTGCATTTGCTGAAACAGATCTGAAACTATGATCACATAGCCCTCTTCCAATAGCATTTCGGGAATCAAGATGAGCTCAAATGAAAATGATGCAATGAGATGAAATGATGTACTCGTCGAGACGAACATTTTGATATGCTACACGCACGAATCGGAGCCACGATGAGGAAGTTATGACATGTCAAATTATGCAAAAAGTTAGGGTTTTGAGGATAAAAGTCAACCGAGATATTTGGATCTGGATCTAGATCTCGCCGGAAACAATGTAGCAGCATGCCTCCCGAGGATGGCCGGCCGGTAACATCGAGGTCGTCGCCGGACTTGGAGGCTTGCCGGGGCGAGGAGGTGAGGAGGAGGCCGGCCGGAGTCGCCGGAGCGGTGAGGGGCGGTGAGGAAGCCGCGAGCCGAGGCGGTGGCGCGGGGCGGTCGCCGGCGCGGAGCAGCGGCGCTCACCGACACGGTGGCGGCGCGGTGAACCTTGGCGGCGATGGGCGGACGAAGGCGGCGGCGCGCGTGGGAGGCAGGCGGCGGCGTCGGGCGCGGGGCGCGGCCCGGCTGCGCGGCGAGGAGGGCCCGGCTTGGGCCGAGCGGGCTGGCGGCGGGGGAGCTCCCGGCGCGACACGTGGGGTGAAGTGGTTGGTGCGGCGAGGATGTCCGGCCAGAAACAGACACGTCCGGTGCGGCGCGGGGAAAATTCTAGGGTTAGGGGGAGAGGAGACCTGGGATTTGGAATGGGGGTTCTTTATATAGAGGTAGAGGGAGCTAGGAAGCTCCAAATGAGGTGCGGTTTGCGGCCACGCGATCGTGATCGAACGCTCTAGATGATGGAAGGGGTTTAGGTGGGTTTTTCGGCCAGTTTGGAAGGGTGTTGGGCTGCAACACACACGAGGCCTTTTCGGTCCTCGGTTAACCGTTGGAGTATCAAACGAAGTCCAAATGGCACGAAACTTGAGAGGCGGTCTACTGGTAGTAAACCAAGGCCGCATGACAAGTCTCGGTCCAATCCGAGAATGTTTAACACCCACACACAAAAATAGGTAGAAAGGGACACCGGAGGACATAGGAGCGTCGGAATGCAAAATGGACAACGGGGAAAATGCTCGGATGCATGAGACGAACATGTATGCAAATGCAATGCACATGATGACATGATATGAGATGCATGACAAAGACAAAAGCACGCGAAGGCAAAAACCCGACAACGAGGAAATAACATAACTTAGTGCCGGAAATGGCAAGAGTTGGAATACAAATAAGGTAAATTACATCCGGGGTGTTACAGTGGACTTCATCAATGATTGGACGGAGTTATAGGCACCAAAAGAGAAACCAGATAATACATATTGGACTATTCATTTTGATGGATCCAGGCAGTTGGAGGGCTCGGGGGCTGGAGTCATACTAACTTCCCCACTAGGTGACAAGTTTTGTTATGTCCTCCGTTTAATGTTCCCTTGCACTAACAATGCAGTTGAATACGAGGCTTTGCTCCACGGTCTTCGGATGGCTAAGGAGATGAACTTAAGTCAGGTTAAGTGCTTCGGCGATTCAGATCTGGTGGCTCAATAGGTGTCTGGCACTTGGGATTCTAAAGACCCACTCATGGCTGCATATCAGCGAGAGGTGGACACAGTGGCTGGTCACTTCAAGGGTTATCAGGTGGACCATATAGACCGGCGAAAGAATGAAGCGGCGGACGCTTTAAGTCATCTTGGTTCTCAGCGTAAATCGGTTCTGCCAAATGTCTTTCTTGACGTATTGCATAATCCATCAGTCAAGGTACCCATCGAAGAAGAGTTGGCTATTCCGGATCCGGAGGCTCAATTGGTGGCAGCTCTGCACGTCATACTGGATTGGACAATCCCATATCTGGCTTACATGAACCGGGGCGAGTTACCAGACGATGAAATGTTGGCTCGATAGATAATCCGGCGTTCCAAGTCCATGACCATACTCAACAGGGAGTTACATCATTACAGCGTTTTAGGAGCAATTCAGCGTTGTGTTTCTCCTCAAGAGGGTTGTGAGATTTTGTGAGAAATTCATGGAGATTGCGGTCACCATGACGGTTCAAAATCTTTGGTGGCTAAAGCTTTTCGTCACGGTTTTTACTGGTTGACAGCGCATGCTGATGTGGAGGATTTAGTCAAGAGATGTGACGGTTGTCAAAAATTTGCCTGCTGTGCGCACATTCCGGCTCAAGAGCTGAGGATGATTCCAATAACTTGGCCGTTTGTGACTTGGGGGCTTGATATGGTTGGACCCTTCAAGCGATCCAAGGACAAAAAGACCCACCTGTTAGTAGCAGTTGATAAATTTACCAAATGGGTGGAGGCAGCACCAGTCAGTAAGTGTGATGCGGCCACGGCGGTTAAGTTCATCAAAAAGGTGATATTCTGATTTGGCTTTCCACACAGTATTATAACTGATAATGGTACTAACCTGTCAAAAGGGGAGATGGGGGAATTTTGCCAACGTGAGCACATCCGGCTCGATCTCACATCAGTAGCTCACCCCCAGTCTAATGGTCAAGCGGAGAGGGCAAATCAAGAAATTCTACGAGGTATCAAACCCAGGCTTATGGTTCCTTTAAAGTGGACACCGGGTTGTTGGGTTGAGGACCTACCTTCTGTGTTATGGAGCATCAACACCACACCCAATAGGTCTACGGGTTACACACCTTTCTTCATGGTTTATGGAGCGGAGGCAGTTCTTCCTAGTGACATCCGTCACAACTCACCTCGTGTGACAGCCTACGTTGAAGCTGATAATGAGAAGGCACGTCAAGATTCCATGGACCTGTTGGATCAAGAGCATGATCTTGCAGCAGCACGTTCGGCGATTTATCAACAAGATCTCCGACGTTATCACAGCCGCCGGGTTAAGACCAGAACCTTTCAAGAAGGCTATTTGGTACTCCGGCTCATCCAGGATCAGACCGATATGCACAAGCTATCCCCACCTTGGGAAGGACCCTCTGTGGTCAGCAAGAATCTGCACAACGGGTCTTACGACGTCATTGATGTTCGAGAGCACAAAGACTCACGTAAATCGGAGGAGGAGACCAAGCGGCCATGGAACGTAGCTCTTCTTCGGCCTTACTATACTTGAAGCCATAGGCTCTTCATATGTACATATTTATGACGATGTATATATCATATAATAAACCAGAGCCTCCGTAACAGCGGGGTATCTGTTCTTTTTACATCATGTGTGTGCTTACAAGAGTTTACTGACAAAGCGGAGTTTTTTGTTAATCTGGTCTCAGCAGCCGCACGGATATAAAGAAAATCACTAGGGGGCTTGGTCATATCTGAACCATAGCTACACCTCTTGACCGGTTTGACACCACGAAGGGATATCACTAGGGGGCTTGGTTGTTATCACACCATAGCTACACCTCTTGATAGGCGTTTAAGCCACAAAAGAAAAATGTGTGGAGCCAAAGAGAGTGTTGTACAAAGCACAGCCTCAAACATGGGCACGCACCGAGCACAGCTCACAAAGTTACTTGGGGGCTCTTTTTGCAAAGCAACAAAGAGTTTGAAAGGACCCTTGTAATTGGCTATCAAGCCACGGCTTGGAAGCCTGGTGTATTCACCTAAAACCCTGGGTTAACCGGCCTTCATCAAGTAAGCCACTCCTGTCCAGGTAATCCTGGTATGACCCGCCGAACGTTTGACAAGTCAATCTTTTACAGACCCTGAACTTGTCAAAGTAAAAACGACGATTGGTTAATTGGAGGCCCATCATAAAAGGCTTTGTTAAATGGTTTAACTCAGAGGCCTGGCAGCCCATGAAAAGCCTCGATTTGGAGCCTGGCAGCTCATAAAAAGCCTTTCATATTTCCTTTTTGAGTTTTATTTGTTGAAATTCATAAGTGTCTTTTGATAGCCCGGCGTCCTTGACCCGGCTTGCTTTTCAAATACAAGTTGTCGGCACATGATCAGTTATAAACCGGTGTTCGTTGACCCGGTCTCGTTTGACTAAATCACCAGTGTTATAAAGAAAACCCGGTAATTATCCCGGTCCGGTTTACTATATAACCTGCCATTATAAGGATGGGGTCATCAATGTTCCAGATTGGTATTAACACCTTTGCCGTATACACTGTTGGGTAACCAATGAGGTATGTTGCACATATTGTTTTTTATACAAACACTTCGATTATTCATCTACGTATTGTATACTTGTTGGGCATCATGACCCATCTAGCGGTAAACCGCTAGATACTTTTAAGTTTTTGTACCCAGGAACACAATTCATCATGGGCTATGCATAAATATATCCCAAAAAGGTGGCATAAGTTGTCACAAGGTATTACAAAACATGCTCGATGGCATGGCAGATAACGGAGTTTTAGCTACCCTATTACAAGAAGCTTTCAAAGTGGCTCCAATGGAATAATTATTTTTCAAAATATCGGCACACAATAACCAGTAAACCGGCGACCGGTTTAAGACGCTTCGTCTGGACGGTTTGATGGTTGAGGGTCAGTTGGTGTGGGCACTTCTTCATCCCTCCCCAGACACTAGAAATCAACCGTCGACCAATCGATTCTAGTTAAAGCTTGAAATACTGCCTCTTCATGGATAAGATTGGATGGGTTAATATCAGGAGTGTAAGTGTGCTTACGAATCGGAGGCACAAGTTCTTCAACTTCATGGATTTCGGCAGGCTGTCTTTTCCCTTCAGCATCATAAGCCGGTTGAAAATGGGACAAGTCTGTGTCTTCGGCCAGCTTGCTGGCTATTGGCCGCATTTCTTTGATCAGCCGCCGGAGGTCATCATTGTCGAAGTCTGAACCGTCTTCCTTAACTCCTGGATATCCTTTAATGATGTCCGCCGCTTCAAGGTCTGGAATCCAGGCTTTGGCTCGAATAAGTGCGGTTAAAGCTCCAGCTCTGGCAGCTGCCTTCTTCAATTTGGCAATCTGGGCTGGTAACATGGCCAGTTTCTCAAGTGTTTCTTTTATCAGGGTTCGTGCCGATTTGTTGTATGCCACCGTGGAAATAGCCCGCTGAGACCTAGAGTATAATTGTTCAATCAAAGTATACGTCGCTTTGAGCTTCATGCGCATGTCTGTACCAAGATGAGCAATCCGGGTGCCTGTCACGGTTTAACATCGGCAGTCTGATCAATGATAAGGTTCATTGGATTGAACAAACCACATAAGGAGATACTTACCAAAGATAGCAGAAGTCAAAGCGTTGATTTGCCATTTCAAGCCAGCTAGCTCATCTACAATTGGTTTCAGGGCTGCCTCGGCGTCTTCAGCTCTTTTGGTTAAACCGGATTTTTCGGTTTCCCAGTCGGCATGATCTTTGTTGAAAGATTCTGTCAGCTTTTCCATTGTGTCCAGGGCTTGGGTCAGATCCTCTTTGGTTTTTGCAGCTTCTGCTTGTTGTGATTTCACATTCTCTTGCAAGTCAGAGTTTCGGGCATCTCTATTCCTCAGTTCAACCTGCAACATTGAAGGTATATCAAATAACAGGATATATATATGTTCTAAAGTACAAAGCGTATAACAAGTTATGCACTTCATACTTGGGGGCTAATGCCTACTTTCTCTCAATAATTACATTTTATACAAGTCTCCAGAACAATGCAAGCATTATCCTTGACACTTGGGGGCTAATGTACATCTGTTCTAAGATGGATGCATGGATTAAAACCCGGATTAACTTGCCAAGTTAAACTGGCCTTTGGGGGCTACACTGCGGAAAGCTATCTAATTGTTAAAAGAGGAGTCTTGGTTCTTATTAGAGATCTGACATTTTGAGGGTCAATGATGAGAAACTTAAAGTGCTACAAAGACCCGGTTTGTGATTAACATCATAAAACGGCCCTTAGGGGGTACTTGGGCTAGTATTTCAACTTTGAATCAACGAACAAAGGGAGATGAAAATACCTCATATCGCTCCTTCATCAAATTCACGAAACCGGCTTCATAGTCCCGGTTTGAGTGAAGATGGTTCAAGAAGCCAGAATGAAGCTCTTCAGCATTAATATGAGCATAATTTGATAAATCACTACTCCATTTGCCTTTTTCCCTAGCAACCTATTCTTCCTTGGCACTATGTTGAGCCAAGATTACGGGATGGCCAGGAGAGCTGTGGCCCATTCCAGTAATGATAACATCGTCTCCTTGACCTTCAGTGTTTTTGGCTGGTGATAATGGAGTTTCAGCATCTTTCACCGGACTAGCACGGTTTGGCTCGGCCGGTTTAGTGCCAGGCGCGGCAGGTTCAGCGTTTGTTGGTTCATCCGTGTTTTGGCCTTGAAGGGGCGGGTCGTCAAAGGTGGCTTCAGGATGAAGACCCTCCGGTTCACAAGTCTGGTCTGGATCACCTCTTGGTTCCTCTTCAACAGTGGCTGGGTCTTCGGGCGGATTGTTGACCCAAGCTTTCTTGTTGGGTCTGGCTTTGGCTCTGCGGACAAAATTAAAAGGAGGGTTAACATTTTATTCCAGATTTACAACACATTGAGATGCAAGATTGCAAAGCTTAGCCAGCCACAGTTTTCAGAGGGGGGAGTTGAGTTGTTGTCGATTCACCAGAGGATGAGGGAGGTGTCACCTGATAATTGGAATCAGACGGATTAAGAGGTTGTCTGAAATAACCTGCCTTGGGATAAGAATTGTCAGGAGTAGGAGAGACCTCAGACCGGCGCTTCTGAACCGGGGTGTCAGGTAAACCGGTTGAAGTAACCTGTTGGCCACTATGCCGGGTTGTTCGGCGAGCTTCATGCTGCTGAGTCTTCAAAATAAATGTTGGATCCAAATGAGCAAGAGGATGAGAAAAGCTTACTTTCCGGACTGCTTGACGGGTTTTTTGTGTTGGCTTAGAGTCTGAACCGGAGGAAAGGGTAATTTCCTCTACATCATCGGCTTGACTGCCTTCTGCGTCCTCCTGAGGAAGATCATTGTTAATGAGATGCATGAAAAGGGAGCCAAGTGAGTCAAGTTCTACCTCAACTTCCGGATCATCAGCATCATCATCAAGTTCCATATTAATCCGGTCAGTCATTTTCCATTTTGACATCCGTTTGACGGCTTTGGTTTTGGGGCGAGAAGGTTTGACCGCTTTATCCCCAGTTGGCTTTACTGTTTTTTCTATGAATTTCCGTTTCCAGAAGGGGTCATCACCCTATACATACATACACAGAAGAAGGATTACAAGTTGCATAAATTAAAGATATCAAAGATGAAAAGGAAGTATAATGCTTACAGCAGGCGGTTTGTTCTTGGTACAGAAGGGATTCAAGACGGTTTGACTACAGACTAGTTCCGATTCATTTAAAATCTTTTTTACACCTTCAGTGACTTCTTCATCAGTTATTTGAATGTTGCAATGGCGTTGAGGGTCTTCAACCTCACCGGTGTACTCACACATTAAACTGGGACACCGGCTTAGCGGCAAGATGCTCCAAGATATCCAACAGCACACGAAATCAACACCTGTTAAACCATTGGCCATGAAAGCCCGGAGTTTGGCGAGTTGAGGGGCATATTTCGTCCTTTCTGCAGAGCTTAAGCATTGTGGCATTGGATGGGTGTTGGAAAGCCGGTGATCATGAAAGCCTGGCAGGGGATTCTCAGCTTCAGGGGACGTATCTCGGCAGTAAAACCAAGTCTGGTTCCATTCCTTTGGATGGCTGTGCAGTTTGGCATGAGGAAATTCAACTTCTTTCCGCTTTTAAATTGAGACACCACCAAGTTCAGTGTTGGGGCCATTTACAAATTCTGTGCGCCGGTTTAAGTGAATGAAGTCCCGGAACAACTGCGCAGTTGGTTCTTCCTGTAAGTACACTTCACAGAAGACCTGGAAGTTACATAGATTGGATACTAAGTTGGGCCCAATGTCTTGAGGATGGAGTTGGAAATTGGCAAGCACATCTCAGTAAAACTTTGACCCTGGCGGTTTGAAGCCAAGGCTTATGTGGTCAACAAAGACCACCACCTCACCATGCCTTGGGGTCGGAGGATTTTCTGCTCTTGGAACTCGCCATTTAATTTCAGTTTTCTTAGGCAAGGAGCCGATGCTGACCATATCGTTCAATTGTTCCTCCGTGACCCGGGAACGAGCCCAGTTGCAAGTGGTAAATTGCTTGGCCATTGTGGAACAAACAAGCTGGAAACAAAAGGCCGGTTTATAAATCACTCAGGATGACATACAAGATGCAATGGAGTAAAAGATATACTGATATGTGAAATTGCATAAAACGGAGATCAATGCTATAATATATAACAAGGCAGTACCAGAACATGGGTACCCAGACACTGTTAAACCAGAGTATAACTATGGAGGTAAAGGGCTCCTCCGGTTTATCAGAGGGCTAATGGTATTGATTGCTATGCAAAGTTAAACCGTCTATATTGGTGTGAGGAGTACAGATCTAAAAATACCTAAGTAAGGGGAAACAGATTTCACAGGTTTATATAAAAATTTCGGATCTAAGGGATGACAGAACTGGAATATATTCAGGTTCAAGCTTCGGGTACTTAAATAGTTCAGCAGATTCAGATAAAGAAGTTCTTGATATAAAGAGGGACTTTAATGAGGAGAATACGATTATGGCTACAGTCGCGCAAGAACGACAGGTCCAGCCTAGCCTCGAATGCTATAGATAAGAAAAGCGAGGAACATCACTGAAGTTTTTCGATGAACTCCGACGAACAGTGAAACCCTAAAAAGATAAGATCTAGGGTGGAAGTAAAAGAGGTTACCGGTGTCGCAAGAACGGCGGAGGGAAGCTGCAGTTTTCTGGTTCGATCCGGGTGATGCAGCAGCCGACGGCGAAGCAGAGGCGAGGCTTGTCGATGGCGGCGGCGCTCAGGAGTAGAGACTTCGCGAGGAAGAAGAAGGGAAGAAGGGGTAGCAGGAAAGGAAGGAAAAAGGGTCCCCTGCCCCTATTTATAAGGCGAAACGATACAACGGCAAGTGCGGGAATCGAGGAGCTCAAAAAATGGATAAGAAATAATGGTGTCACCTCGATGATTGGAGATGCGTTAATGAAGGTAATCTTCAGCTTTAATGAACAGATGACGTCAGGGTGGTTTGTTAAAGGTCTGGAGCATGACGCCACGTCGGTTTACAAGATCAAGGTGAAAATGTAAAGGAGGAATTTTTTCTAAGTGATGGAGATTGACATGAACCAGTTCAAACCAATCTGGTGCCTAATGTTGGGGATATTACTACTAGGCGTAAACCGGCCAGGAGTAGCCGGATTAACTTCATGAAGATTAGAAGCACGTGAAGATGTGAAGATGATGGCGCTTTACGAAGGCCCAAGGCCCAGAAGTGAGTTAAGACCTGTAGATGTAAACCAGCTTAATCATATAACTTGCTTTGTAAGATAGGAAGGGTAGAGACCAAACCGAAAACGTTTATGATCCAGCTTTGGGACTATGTGAACCGATGGGCGCCACCCATGTATATAAGGGGATGACCCGGCAGCGGTTCAAGGGACAGACAACAACTTGAGAGCCAGACAAAGAGGATTCGCTCCCTGGCCTTCGAAACCCTAGCAATACCAATCACAACTAGACGTAGGCTTTTACCTTCCTCGAAGGGGCTGAACTAGTATAAAACTCCCCGTGTCCCCTTGTCCGGTTTAACCCCTTTAAAGCTAACCCGTTGTGATGGCTCCACGACTAAGTCCTTTCACAAGGACATCTGCCGTGACAAACCCACGACAACACTTGAGACAGTCTTAAAGGCGATACTAGGAATCTTATTTTGTCATTTATCAGTCCACACGTGCATATGAGTTTTCCACTGAATAGCATATTCCAGGATCATAGCAGTTATAACATAGAGTATAAAATTTTAATTATGAATATGGAAATATAATAATACAATATTATTGTCCCCGGTGCATATTTCTAACACTCTTGAAGATAAGGCTGAAAGTGACAATGGTGTGTGGGTCTCATAACGAGTCGTGGCGTGCGAAGGACATGTTGATGTTTCTAGAAATCATCCAGTTGAAAGAAAAATTTAAATATAGTCGTCCAGCTAAAGATCCGGCTGGCCGCACGTGCTCCGTGCGATCTTCTTTGATTGTGTGCCTCACAACCTGTGCAAATGGCCGCATCCGCCTCGCGCTCTCTTCCTATTCCCCTTTCTTCGCCAACCATCTAGCGTATCAACCAGGCCTCACGACCGTACCTTGATGTGGCAGACGAGATGAGGTTGGTCCTGCACCCATGTGCCCATCACTGCGGGAGGCGATGTGCCCTGGAAGCTGTTTGCTACATACGACATTTGCCGGCGCTGGAAACGATAGCCACCGATGTTGGAAATGGAGGCGTCAATAAATGATGCGGTACTGCTACCAGCGGCGAGTGGTGGAGCAATGACGATGGTGACTGTTGGCGTTCTGGGAACGGGGGTACCCAGACTTGTCTGCCTGCAGCCCACGGCGTGGCTTACTGACGGCCTGGTATGACCCAGCTTTGGCATCAACAACCCAAGACCCTCGCGAGGGGCCAAGCCTAACGAGGCGGACGACACCAAGACCTTCACAAGGAGCGGCCACTCAGGCTGCCTCCTGAGGAGCGAAGATTTCTATGTAGGCCTCACCTCGCGAGGTGCCGATGACGTGAGCCATGATGACCATGGCTAGGCGGGCGCCAGCGGGTGCAGAGTACGAGTTTCCTCTTTGATGCTAAGGAGGCAAGCGGACGCACGGAGTCCCGAGGAATCAGCCAAAGGTTTCCATTTCGGCGCAACAAGACCAAGATCGGCAGGACGGCAGGACGGAGTTCATCAACGAGCCCACCACGACGTCACAACTAGAGGCTTTTGCAGGCGAAGACTACTTTTGTCAGGATAGCATGTACTAGTTGTCTCCCTTCGAATTTGGCCGTTGTGGGATCCCTTCCCGCATTCATTTGGGAAGAGGACCAAGGCCACAATAAATAGGACCTAGCCATCACCATAGAGGGGGTCAGATCCATTCCACCCTGACCAGCTCACCAGCTCACTTGAGCTCAAGAACACTCCTCCTCCTAAGGTTGTTCTCCCACTGTACTAGTTCATCCTCAACCCCACGAGGCCAATCCACCATAAAGCAGGAGTAGGGTTTTACACCGCAAGGTGGCCCGAACCTGGGTAAACTGTCGTGTCCTCTTTCCTTTGAGTTCATCGAGCTAGGCCGTGAGATTGGTGAGTAGGCAGACTAGGAGGTTGAGTTCTTCACACGCACCCTAGAGTTCAAACCTCTCAAGGATCTGCGGAACCCGAAATCCGACATTTGGCATGCCAGGTAGGGGTGCATCAAAGATACGCCGCTCTGTCTGCTGTGCTCCGCTATTGGCTCTCATGGCGGACGCTCCTCCATCGACTGGATCGACGCGCCCCTTTGGAGGAGCCGAGGGCCTCCGAGCTTTCACCCCCGCCCTGTGGTGGGGGCTGTGGCCACACAAGTTCAGGTCGGACCTGTCGCCCCGATACGACGACGCGGCGGACCCAGCAGGTTTTCTCCATGCGTACGTGGGGGCAGTGTTGGCGGCCGGCGGCGACGGCAAGGTCATGGCCAACTGGCTTCCTCTGGCCCTCGTAGCCACGCCACACCCCTGGCTGCTCAACCTGCCAGGATCTTCTGTGGCCTCCTGGGAAGAACTGCACAGCCTCTTCGTCGTGCGCTTCACGGCACCGGCACCCACGCTATCGCGGCCCTCCTTGGTGGTTCGCGTGCGCCACCCTCGGACCACCACATCAAGCAGTTCTTTTGCCAGGTGGGTGTCGCCCGCGTGCAACTAGGGGCTCCCTCAGGCTGGGCAACACCCAAGGCAGACCTCACCTTCAACTCAAAGGACCACCCCGCGACCACCGCTGGCACTGGTGCGCTCCTGATGCTCTGCAACCCCACCATCTGCAATGTAGCAGTCACCAAGACTCTCATCGACGGTGGATCCGGCCTGAGTGTGCTCTCTGTGGAGGCATTCGGCTTGCTTCGTGTGCCTCATGGATGGCTCCGCCCCATCAAACCCTTCTCCGGGGTCGTCGACAGCTCCACCTACCCCCTGGGGCAGATCCGCCTCCTGGTCACCTTCGGCACCCGCGACAACTACCGCACCGAGCTTATCGGTTTCGACATCGCCCACATCGGCCTCCCGTAAAACACCATTGTCGGGTACCCGGCCTTGGCCCAGTTCCTGGCAGCAACTCACCCTGCGTACAATCTAATGAAGATGTCGGGAAGTAGCAGCGTCCTCACTATGGCAGGAGATACCAAGGAAGCGTTGCTAGCTCTCAAACTCGCCTTCATGGTCGCGACGGTTGCGCAACCAAGTGAGGAAGGAGCCCCAGAGGTCCTGGGGGCGTGCCAGCAAGGAAGAAACAGTTTTTCTCCCAAGATCGCACCGAGATGAAGCAGGTGCCGGTTGACAAAGACGGGGCATCGGGTGCCACCTTCGCCATAGGTGCTGGTCTCCCTCCAGATCAAGAGGAGGCATTGGTCAGCTTCTTGCGCAGGAAAAGGATGTGTTCACATGGGAGCCTAAGGATCTAATCGGAATCTCGAGGGGGATAATCGAGCATCACGTGAGGGTATGCCCTAACATGCACCCGGTGAAGCAAAGGGCGCAGCGGCAGTTCACAGAGAAGCAAACGTTCATCGTCGAGGAGACTCGAAAACTGCAAGAAGCTGGTGTCATTCGGGAGGTGCAGTACCTGGAATGGCTGGCGAATCTGGTTGTCATCCCTAAGAAGGGAGGGAAGGAGTGCATGTGCGTCGACTTCACCAACCTCAACAAGGCTTGTCCTCAAGACCCCTTCCCGCTTCCGCACACTGATCACATCGTCGACTCCACCACTGAATGCGACTTTTTGTGCTTTCTGGATGCCTTCTCAGGCTACCACCAAATCAACATGGCGGTGCAAGATGTTGAGAAGACAGCCTTCCTGGCCCCATGTGGGGTGTGTTGCTACACCTGCATGCCGTTCGGACTGCGTAACATGGGAGCAACTTTCCAGTGGCTGATGCACATCGCTCTGGGCCAGCAGCTCGGGAGGAACGCCGAGGCCTATGTTGACAATACAGTGGTGAAGTCTTGGGAGGCAAGGACCCTTATTCAAGACCTGGAAGAAACATTTTTCAGTCTGTTCAAGGTAGATCTATGGCTCAATACGGAGAAATGTGTGTTTGGCGTCCCCTCCGGCAAGTTGTTGGGCTTTCTGGTGTCGCACAGGGGAATCGAGGCCAACCCAGAGAAGGTCAAGGCAATAGAGAGGATGAGCCAGCCACATACCCTCAAGGAGATGCAGAAGCTGGCGGGCTGTGTGACCTTGCTAGGGCGCTTCATCTCCAAGTTGGGAGCGCGCGCCCTCTGTCGGTGTCAAAACCGGCCGATCTCGGGTAGGGGGTCCCGAACCCGGGTAAACATCGTGTCCCTTGTCTCCTGTTACCTTCAATCCTCGGACGCATAGTTCGGGACCCCATACCAGAGATCGGACGGTTTTGACACCGACATTGATGCTTTCATTGAGAGTTCCAATGTGTCGTTGACAGAAGGTTCGATGGCTTGATCGATCATCTACAATGATGCTGTTTCGGGGGAGACTTTCCTCCCCGGCCAATTTTTTTTATTTGGCGGCTTCGCACTCCATGCCAACTCGATTGGCCACCTTGAACAGATCGACATCTATGCATGTGGTCACCAGATCAGTTTCGGGAACCTAAATTATGTCGCTGACATCCGAGGAGACTTGATCTTCGAAGGGTTCGCGGCCCCAACCATTGCTCTGGCCTTAGATCCGGAGCAAACCATCAGGTCCAAAGATGGGAGTGTGGAGCCCACCATACTCTTCATTTCAAACCACATTATCGAGGATCCGGAGCCGATCGTGTCCATGGCGAACTCGGAATCAGTCCAGGTTCCCCCTATCATTGAAAGGCCGGACTTGCCCCCGGACTCCAGATCTGAACTCTCGAAGTCCGTGCCAAGTAGGCAGGGCCAGGAGGCTTTCACCCCGACCAGCCCCGCGGACTCTCGCTTCCACGTCCAAACCTCGCTCTTAAACGAAGCCCTGGACTTAATGTGATCCCTCATTATTATAGAGGAATCACTTCCGAACTACGCCCAGCCCGGACTAGGGGCTGAGAGCGGGGAATTTTATGTCCCACCCACCACCCACTTCATAGCTACTGTCGAAGACTTCACCGACATGCTGGATTAGCCTCCAAAGACATTGACGACATGGACGACGATGCCAGAGATGAACAAGGCCAAGACCCGCCGTTTACCGGATGTTGGACGACCACCTCCACATATGACGTGTATATGGTGGACACACCCAAAGAGGATGACGACGACGGCAGGAAGGATCCGGTTGACGACAAGCCTGCTGAAGCACCTCCAAAGTGTCGAGGTCAGCGGCGCCGCTCAAAATCGCATCGCAAAAAAGACAACAATACCTGCACCAAAGATAATAACACCCCGGAGAATGCCGAAGACCCCGAAGCCCCTGTCGATCCAACATATGAACATGATGATTGGGAGGATGGGCAAGTTAACCTTGATGATCCAGTCAGGAACGAGGACTCGGAGGATAGTAACTATCTACCAATCTCCGAGGATGATGTGAGCCTCGGCGAACCAGAGGAACCACTCGAGCAGGAGCACTTTAAGCACCAGCTAGTCGCCACTGCGAGAACCCTAAAAAAGAAGCAACAACAACTCCAAGCCGACTAGGATACACTCAACGACAAATGGACCCAAGTCCTGGCTGCCGAAGAGTACGGCCTTCAATGCCCAACTAAGAGTTATCCGAAGCGTCGGGTTCTTCCACAATTCGACGACGAGGCCGTCGCGCCCATACCGTCAAGATACGACTGTGCTGATGAACCAGACCGGCCGCCACATGGATGAGATAAAGCGTCCACCTACGCCGAACACCAACTCGCACCACCTCACAGTAAAGGCAGAGAGACAGCGGCTCCAAGATACACCTACGACAGGACCTGGATAGTAGAGCAGGCTAAGCCAGATCGATCTATGGATCGAGGGGGTGAGCTTCAACATGCGAAGACGGCCATCAGGCCTGGCGCAGCAGGCACAACCTCACTCGGGCCAAAAACCGCATACGGACTTCATTTGAACTGCGTCGTGATGTCGCCCGATACAAAGGTAATGGAGCACAAGTTCCCAGAAGGGTTTAAACCCATGAACATTGAATCATACGATGGAACAACAGATCCCGTAGTATGGATCGAAGATTTTTTCACCATATCCACAAGGCCCGCGGTGATGATCTCCATGCCATCAAGTTCCTCCCGCTAAAATTAAAGGGACCAGCTCGGCACTGGTTAAACAGCCTCCTAGAAAACTCTATTGGTAGCTGGGAAGACTTGGAAGATGCCTTTAGAGATAACTTCGAAGGTACCTATGTTCGGCCTCCAGACGCCGATGACCTCAGTCACATAGTCCAGCAACCCGGAGAATCAGCCCGGAAGCTATGGACCAGGTTCTTAATTAAAAAGAACCAATTTGTGGACTACCCGGACACCGAAGCCCTCGCGGCATTTAAACACAGCATCCGGGACGAGTGGCTCGACCAACACCTTGGCCAAGAAAAACTGAAGTCCATGGAAGCCCTTATTGCACTCATGGCCCGCTTTTGCGCGAGAGAAGACAGTTGGCTCGCTCGTAGAAGCAACAGCACCAGCGACCCTGGCACCTCCGAAGCCAGAGACGGCAACGGCAAGCCACGACGCACAAACACAAGCATCGAAGCAACAATGGAGATACCGAAGATATGGCGGTCAACACCGGATTGAGTGGCTCTAAACGCGGTCAGCGGAAGAAGCCATTCAAAGGAAACAAAGATGGTCCATCCAGTTTGGATAGAATACTCGATAGGCCTTGCCAGATTCATGGCACCCCTGACAAGCCTGCCAATCATACCAACAGAAATTTTTGGGTCTTTAAGCAGGCCGGTAAGCTAAACACCGAACATAAGGGGAAAGGGCAGCCCAGCGAGGACAATGATGAAGAACCTCGCCCACTAAGGGAGTCCTGGATTAGGGGGTCCCCGGACGCCCGGGCTATGTGACGTGGGCCGGACTGGTGGGCCATGAAGATACAAGATAGAAGGCTTCCCACGTGTCCGGATGGGACTCTCCGTGGCATGGAAGGCAAGCTTGTCGTTCGGATATGAAGATTCATTTCTCTATAAACCGACTCTGTACAAACCCTAGCCCCCTCCGATGTCTATATAAACCGGAGGGTTTAGTCCGTAGAGGCAATCATAATCATACATTCTAGACATCTAGGGTTTAGCCATTACGATATCATGGTAGATCAACTCTTGTAACCCCTATACTCATCAAAGTCAATCAAGCGGGATGTAGGGTTTTACCTCTATCAAGAGGGCCCGAACCTGGGTAAACATCGTGTCCCCTACCTCCTGTTACCTTCGATCCTTAGATGCACAGTTCGGGACCTCCTACCCGAGATCTGTCGGTTTTGACACTGGCATTGGTGCTTTCATTGAGACTTCCTCTGTGTCATCGACGAAGGATTCGATGGCTCGTTCGATCATCCACAATGATGCAGTTTCGGGGGAGATTTTCCCCTGGGGACAAATTTTCGTGTTCGGTGGCTTCGCACTGCGAGCCAACTTGATTGGTCACGTTGAGTAGATCGATAGCTATGCCCCTGGTCATCAGATCAGTTTCAGGAGCTTAAACTATGTCGCTAATATCCGAGGAGATTTGGTCTTCGAAGGGTTCGCGGTCCCAATTGCCGCTCTAACCTTAGATCAAGGGCAGGCCGGCAGGTCCGAAGATGGGAGTCTAGACCCTGCCAGACTCTCCGCACTTATGGAGCTTGCTGCCGGAGAAGCACCGGACACTCTACTAGACTCTAGGTCCGAACTCTCGAGGTCTGTGTCAAGCGGGCGCCGCCAGACTCCGAATCTGGATAGCCCCACAGACTCTCATTTCTCCGTCCAACCCTCACCTTTAAACGAGGCCCTGGACTTAATGCGATCACTTTCCATTACGGGAGGATCGCTTCCGAACTATCCCTAACCCAGATTAGGGGTTGAGAGCGGGGAATTTTGCATCCCACCCACCACCCACTTCATAGCCACTGTCGAAGATTTAACTGACATGTTGGATTACACCTCCGAAGACATCGACGGTATGGATGACGATGCCGAGGACGAACAAGGCCAAAACACCCCGTTTACCAAAGATGGACGGCCACCTCCACATACGACGTGTACATGGTGGACACACCCAAAGAGGATGGCAAGGAGAATCTGGTTGAGGACAAGCCTGCCGAAGCACCTCCAAAACATCAACGCCAAAAAGACAGCAATATCGGCACTGAAGAGAATAACACTCCGGAGAACGCCGAAGACCCTGAAGTCCCTGTAGAGCCAACATCTGAACAGGATGATTGGGAGGATGGGCAAGTAAACCCCGACGATCCTGTGACTCGGAGGATAGTAATTACCTACCAATCTCCGAAGAGGATGTGAGCCTCAGCGACGAAGACTTCATCGTGCAGAGGAACTTCACAACAAATCAAGTGGTGCCTACAAAGCCTCATGTGAAGCCCCTACATCATCAAGTGAGAAACAAAACTTCAATGAAGAATTGAGCTTAATGGTGAAGAACTTCAACAAGTTCTACAAGAGTAGAAGCAAAGATAGAAGCTTCAAGTCAAGGTCCTACAATGACAAAAGATCTTCTAGTCGAGAGCGAAACTGCTACAGTTGTCGAAGACCCGGACACTATTCCAATGAGTGTACGGCTCCCTACAAGAGAAGAGAAGATTCTCCAAAAAGAAGAAGCAAAGAATCACCACCAAGAGAGAGAAGGAGTAGAGATGATCGTTATGAACGAAGATACTCACGGAGAAGCAAGGATTCGGAAAGGAAGGAAAAATCATCAAGGAGCTACATGAAACGAAGACATCAAGCTCATGTTGGTGAATGGGTATCCGGCTCCGACTCCGAAAGCCACTCCGAGAGAAGTTAACACTCCGACTCCGAAGATACTCAAGATGAAGGTGTTGCCGGTCTAGCACTTGTGTCAACCAACTCCTACGACATATTTGACTCACCAAATGAAGGAATTGGAAGATGCTTCATGACCAAAGGTCCTAAGGTAACACACCCCGAGTATGTTGATTTCAATAGTGATGAAGATGACTTGTTAGGTGATGATTTGCTTGTTGACAACTCTAGTGATGAATACTATGATGAAACGTCAATTAGTCATGCTAATCAAGATAAAAGGAATGACAATTATAAGGAGAAGATTGAGGCTCTAACTAAAGAACTAAACACTCTTAAGTTAGCTCATGAAACTATCTTCGAAGATCATCGAGAACTTTTAAGAGCTCATGAGAAATTACGCTTTGAAAAGCTCAATCTTGAGCAAGAGCATGAGTTCCTAAAATCAATCAATGATGATCTCCGCAAGAAAAGTTCTCCTGACATTGCCAAGCGTTTACTCTTATCCACTTACATGCCTCAAGTCAAGTCTAGTATCAAGAACAAGAAAGATTCTTCCTCTAGCAGTAACAATGATCATGCTAAATCCAACATTGTTGCTTCTAGTAGTTCTCTTGATTCCACTAATGATTCTCTTAGCCAAGTTACACTTGAGCAAGAAAATAGCTTATTGAAGGGAATTATAGAGAAAGGAGTGTACAAAAGCCTTGCCGGGAGTAAGCAATTCGAGGAAATTGTGTGCAAGCAAGGAATGCACCGGAAGAATCAAGGTGTTGGTTTTGAACGAAAGTTCAATGCCAATGGAGTTGAGTGGGAAGAAGATCAATACCCCAAGACAAAGTTTGTTCCTCAACAAGAGAAGTATGATACTTCTTTCAAGGGGACACAAGCTCAAGATGATCTTCCACCACAAGACTACAAGCAAAAAGGCAAGGACAAGCTTCAAGAGGAAATTGATGCATTTGAAGAAGCTCCTAAGACCTTAGTCAAGTGGATTCCCAAGACTACTTCAAGTTCCACTTCATCAAGTACGACTACAACTCCAAGGATTCCCATCTAGATGATGTGGATCCAAAAGAAGAAGAACTAAAGAGTTATTGAGGGTGACTCCGCCAACATACTTCACTCTTATCATTTTGGCAAGAACAAGTGCAATCAACTTCCACATCTTGCACTAGTTCAAGGAGTCACAAACCCTCGTGTTGGTAAGACAAGGGATAAGGTAACCTAAAAGTTTTCATGGACATCATCTTGTGTGTGCATCACTCTATGTCTATGGATATCCTTGTTTGTTCCTTGTGGGACTAACCCATGTAGGTATTGAAAGTGCAATTCACTCAAATGGATAGCTCCAAGTGATCTACATCAACATTGAGCATCCACATCTTCAACATCTACATGAAGTCATCATCGACAAAAACCGAGGTTAGTTCATCCCTCTAAGGGGGGATATCACATCTAGGGGGAGCTTTACTCTAAGACTTGAGCTAAAGCAACTCTAAAGATGTGAACACAACAATGCTTTATGTAAAAGTGGTAACCCCACTTGAGCTTAAACGATGAGTATGACCTATGATCCAGTGTTCTCACTTGACTCCTAAGTCAATATGCTCATATATAGATGACCTTGTCATCGCAAATTGCTTGATAGATGCTAGAATTGGTTGTGCATGCCTTGTCACATATTTCATTTGCCATCTTATTGTGTGAGCATGCTGGTTGCATATTTTACCCATTCGAGGACATCCACTTGTTGTTTTGATTGTTTGGTTTTATTTCCTTTTGCCAAGTGGATGGACAAGAATGCTTAAGAACCTCCTCTAGCTATTTATGATTTTCTCCTCTCAAACTCTATTCATGCTACATCACAAAATTTGATCAAGTCAGATTCGAACCACTCTGTGTGAGGAGCGCTCGGAGTCCCCGATTCGTCATAGACTTAAACTTCCAAAACCTCTTTGTGATTCTCGGTCTGACCGATACCCTACTTTCGGTCCTACCGAGATCATTAAGTTGATCTATGTTTTCGATCTCGGTGCAACCGATTTGAACCATTCGGTCACACCGAGTTGCAATAACTGTATACAGTTTTGCATCTCGGTGCCACTGAGTCGTTCCACTCAGTCACACCGACAGGGTCGGGCTATATATAGTCACGGGCAAAAATTTGGAAATTTCTCCGAACCCCTTCGCCCGCGCGATAGCCTGCTCTGCCAACGTGGTCTCCGGATCGTCTCCTCGCCGCCAGCCGCCTCCAGTCGCTGGTGTCCATCGCCGTCAACGGAATTCAACCCCGCTGTTGCCGCCGTAGCGAGTCTCCGCCGAACTAGGGTATGGACTCGATCACAGTGCTATTCCCCGTCCGATTCCTAGCACATTGTGTTCTTAATGATTCTTGCCACGATTGAAACACTCCTATCCAGTCAATGCGTTTGTAGATTAGTTTTGATTCGAAAATTTTAGGGTTAGGTTTCCGCCGAAACCATCTCGGACCCACCGAGTTGAAAAACTCGGTCCCACCGATTTGGCTCATGCCATTGCACAAGTGAGACTCGGTCTGACCGAGAATTACTTATCGGTGTGACCGATTTTGGAACTCTGTGAAACCCTAGCAGTCTCGGTGCCACCAAACTGTGACTTGGTCTGACTGAGTTCACTAGTTTAGGTTCCAAAACTGCTTCGGTATCACCGAGTTTAAAAATCGGTAGATCCGAGATGATTTCAGTGGGAAACTAAAACTAAGTTTTTGGATCATTCTTTTGCAAAAATCTCTGCATTTTGTGATGCTCATCCACTCTATCTCATCTATAACCTATTCACAGGGTCAGCAGTCAGAGTTTGCATCATGTCAGACCAAAGTGATAGCCAGAACATGTCAGAACAGCAAGTGCAGATGAGTGAGGGCACTAGTCCCTCAAGTTCTTTATATGATGGCAGCAGAAGTACTCCTAGCAATCTGCCTAAAGCTGCCACCAGACAGAGGAAGAAGAGAACTTCAAATTCTGAGGATGAAGATTATGTGGCAGAGGAAGAGGAAGCCACATCAAAGAGAGTTGAGCCAGCACAGGGCACAAAGCCAGGCTTAACGATCAAAAGGCCAGCAGGTAGGCAGCCTATGCCAAAGGCCAGAGTTTCAACTCAGATTCCTGAAAAGCCTGCACCCATAGAGCCAGTTGCTGCTGAAGGCAAGAAAAGAAAGGAAAGGGTGAAGAAGACCGTAGCCAGAGTGCTTGGAAAGGCTTCCATCATGGAAGAAGAGGAAGAAGACGAGGTAGCTGCACCAGCACCTAAGGCACCCAAGCTTATGGGTGATGCCATAAGAACAGGGGCAGCTGCTTCCAAGGCCAAGCCAGCTCCAAAGCCAAAGCCAAAGAGGAACACAAGAAGCATTCCAGCTACTGAGAAGAACAAGGCCCCAGTGCCTGAAGCTACAGAAGAAGAAGAAGAGAATGTTCTTAGAAAGCTCAAGCCCAAGATCCCAGACCACAACGATGCTCATCCTGTGGCTGAGGACATGAAGCTCAGAAGAGACTCAGGGCTGAGGAAGTGGAGAGAAGCAGATCCATATGCTTCAAGGAGGAGGACTGCTGTTGACTACAGATTTCACACCAAGGAACAGCAGGACTTCTATGAGACAGTGCTGCTTGATAAGAAGCCAATAGTCTGTGATATGAGATGGGTTGGCTGGCAATACATCAAGGACAACGAGGAGTACTACCCTGGAGTGCAGGACAGCTTCAAGGCATGTGGAGTAGAGGACTTTGTTGGGCAGAAGCTCACAAAGTGGAATGAGGAGCTTATCATGCAGTTCTACTCCACAACACATTTTTATCCAGATGGTCGGATAACTTGGATGTCTGAAGGTACGAGGTACCAATCTACAGTTGCTGAGTGGGCACAGCTTATCAATGCCCCAAAGGAGCATGAGGATGACTTGGATATCTATGCCAAGAAGAAGATGGACCACAACTCTATGTCCAATATGTACAAGGAAATTCCAAACGAGGCACTTGATACTTTCAAGTTTGGGTCTGTGCATTATCTTCTGTCAGGGCTACCAACCATTAATTGGATCCTTAGGCACACTCTCTTGCCCATGTCAGGTGATCACAAGATGATCAGAGGCCATGCAATCAATTTGCTTCATGTATTTGATGTACCTCAGAAATTCAAGGTCATGAGCCTCATAGTAGAGACTATCAAGAGGACTGCAGCAGACCAGAAGAGGAGTTGTGGATATGCCCCACAGATTCAGGAGCTCATCAACTCAAAGATGGGCACAGGCATATACTCATTGGACAAGGAACACCTTCCCATCCGTCCAGATTTTGAAGATAATCAAGTTGTTATGACTGAGAATGAACCATCATCAGCACAAGCACAAGCAAAGAAGGAGAAGGCAAGGAAGGAGAAAGCTGCCAGGATGCCAACTCAAGAGGAGGCATCTGAGTATTTCTTGAAAACCAAACAAGAGCAGCTTGGTTACTTGATTGCATCCACACTGAGGATTGAGCAAGGACTGGCCACCCTCACTCAGAATCAGCAGAGCTTAGAAAGAATCATGGAACAGAAGTTCTATGACTTGGATGTCAAAGTAACAGAGATTCAGTCTGCAGTGGAACAACTTCAGGATGATATGCAGGAGAGGAAGGGCAAGACTACAACTGATGCATTTGCCAGAGTGCCAAGAGCTCAGAGATCATATGCAGTGCCAGTTGCTGACACCAGAGCCACCACTTCTACACCAGCTACAGCTTCAGTTCCACCAGCTCCAGCATCTACTTCAGCCTCAACTCCGACCACGTCTACAGAAGGCTTCGTCCTTGGAGTGCTCCGGACTCCACCACCACCTGAAGATCAAGCCTGAGCGACGATCTAGCACTATGCATTTTCTAGGAACTTTTTGGTAACTTGTTGCCAAAGGGGGAGAAAAATGTATAGATCATAGGCTTCGAGATAGAGAGAGAGTGTTGCTTTTTTCTCTCTTGCTTTATTTGGTGGTTTTTCAAACTTTGTTTGCTTTTGAGTGCTTGAGATACTATGTCTTTGCTCGTGAGACATTGATGATCATGTGTTTGATCATAAGCTACGCTTAATGTTTGCTTAATATTATCATCTTATCTATCTTATGTGATCATTCACTATTCTTGGTGATGAGTGCATGTATTTCATTCTTATCATTTTAAGCGCTCCACCAAGATGTATGTGACATGGAAGAGTAACCCATGACTCTAACTCTTTGTGCATTTGCAGTCCAAAGCAAATTTTAAATATGCACAAATTTAGGGGGAGCTCTTACTTGTCACATACTTCTCAAAGCGACGATATATTTCATGCTTATTATCATTTGTCGAAGCTTTGATCTATATGTTTTCATCAATTACCAAAAAGGGGGAGATTGAAAGTGCAACTATCCCTAGGTGGTTTTGGTAATTCATAACAACATATAGCTCATCGAGCTAATGCTATTCCAAGATGATTATTTCAGGAAAGCTCAATGATTGGCATGGCATGGATGTGAAAGTGGAACCCTCAAAATGCTAAGGACAAAGGCTTGGATCAAGCTCAAAAGCTCAAGACTCTTCATTTTATATTTTAGTGATCCAAGATCACATTGAGTCTTTAGGAAAAGCCAATACTATCAAGGAGGGATGAGGTGTTGCTTAATGAGCCTCTTGCTTCATGTGCTTAGTGATATGCTCAAAAAACCCTCAACTACTTTCCCATATCCACATATGACCTAAACCCTAAGCCAAACTCGGTCCTACCGATTCTTTCTATCCGGCGCCACCGAGTTTCATTTGTCATAAGCCACTGCCAAACCCTAGCAATTCGGTTCTACCGATAGGGATCTCGGTCTCACCGAGATGGGATTGCAAACTCTCTGTTTCCCTTTCGTAACTTTTCGGTCTCAGCGAAAGAGCGATTCGGTCCCACCGAGATTGCAATGTAAATTCAGTGTTTCCCTTTTGTAACTTTTCGGTCTCACCGAAAGAGCAAATCGGTCCCACCGAGTTTGCCTGACCAACTCTCTGGTTAGCTAATTACCAAAATCGGTCTCACCGAGTTTGTGTAATCGGTCTCACCGAGATTACGTTATGCCCAAACCCTAACCATATCGGTCCTACCGAGTTGCATGTCAGTCCCACCGAAAATCTCTAACGGTCACTAGGTTTACCTTTTCGGTCCGACCGAGTTTGTTGATTCGGTCCCACCGAGATTGGAAAACTGTGTGTAACGGTTGGATTTTGTGTGGAGGCTATATATACCCCTCCACCTCCTCTTCATTCGTGGAGAGAGAGCCATCAGAACACATACACAATTCCAACTCATATGTTCTAAGAGAGAACCACCTACTCATGTGTTGAGACCAAGATATTCCATTCCTACCATATGAATCTTGATCTCTAGCCTTCCCCAAGTTGCTTTCCACTCAAATCTTCTTTCCACAAAATCCAAATCCTATGAGAGAGAGTTGAGTGTTGGGGAGACTATCATTTGAAGCACAAGAGCAAGGAGTTCATTACCTACACACCATTTGTTACTTCTTGGAGAGTGGTGTCTCCTAGATTGGCTAGGTGTCACTTGGGAGCCTCCGACAAGATTGTGGAGTTGAACCAAGGAGTTTGTAAGGGCAAGGAGATCGCCTACTTCGTGAAGATCTACCGCTAGTGAGGCAAGTCCTGTGTGGGCGATGGCCATGGTGGGATAGACAAGGTTGCTTCTTCGTGGACCCTTTGTGGGTGGTTGCTTCTTCGTGGACCCTTTGTGGGTGGTTGCTTCTTCGTGGACCCTTTGTGGGTGGTTGCTTCTTCGTGGACCCTTTGTGGGTGGTTGCTTCTTCGTGGACCCTTTGTGGGTGGTTGCTTCTTCGTGGACCCTTCGTGGGTGGAGCCCTCCGTGGACTCGCGCAACCGTTACCCTTCGTGGGTTGAAGTCTCCATCAACGTGGATGTAGGATAGCACCACCTATCCGAACCACGGGAAAAACATCCATGTCTCCAATTGCGTTTGAATTCTCCAAACCCTTCCCTTTACATTCTTGCAAGTTGCATGCTTTACTTTCCGCTGCCAATATACTCTTTGCATGCTTGCTTGAATTGTGTGATGATTGCTTGACTTGTTCCTACACCCCCCCTGTCCGCTCCTTCCACATCGACTCGCCGGAGTCGCCGCCAGCGACCACCTCCAGGACAATACCCCGCCGGCCTTCTGCCTTCCTTCTCCTTCTCACGAGCTTCCTCCGGTCTCTCAGATCTCCCTCACCTTTTGCAGGAGCTCGTCAGCCCCCTCCATGGTCAAATGTTACCCGGAGCTCCACATCGCTGTCGCTGTTGGTCGGATCAAGCCCCCAGTGAACGGATCCATCCTTCCCCATCGCCTCGCGGTCACCCTCACCTGGATCTGCCCGTCCACTTTGTCGCCGGTGCCGTCCGCCACCAAGTCTGGTGGGCTCGACTGCCACAGGACCTCCACGCTGCACCCATGCTCGGGGTCCATGGACCCGTCGTCCCGCTCATCGCACGTTGACCGCGTCCTACCGCGTGGGCCACCTCCTTGCCCGCTATCCAAGGCCCAGTGCCTCTGCAACCTCGGCCCAGCCAGATTCGGCCGTGACTTGTTTTTTTTTGCGCTGCGAATAGTCATTTAAATCCTGGACATGCATATTACAGAAATGCCATTATACTTGCATTGCTCACAGCTAAACAAAATGCATCGGATTAAAATGTTTGATATATGTAAAATGCTTAGAATTACATCTAGTTTCATAATTTCCAACTTTCATCCATGTTTGAAATGTTTAAATTGTTGTTTGTATTAATTTGCTTCAATGCCATGCTAAAATGCTTTATTTCATAACTAATTAACCGTAGCTCCAAATTTAATAAACTTTATATGTAAATGGGGTAGAAAAATGCATAGATTAACATGATGTACTTACTTTGCATGTTTAACAACTCTAAAATTATGTTTAGGGAAGAACAGTAGCTAATTCGAAGCATATGAGGATTTTCAGAATTGTTGTTGTTTCTGGCCTCATTTAAACTTGCCTAGATAGGTAGTTTTATTATGCTTCACCTCTTGCCATGTTTAATAACATTTAATATTGTTGGGTACATAAACGAGAGTGAACTAAATGTTGGAATGTGGTGTTTCGTCAATATGCAACTTGTTGCATATTGTGCTCCACTTAACTTGTAGTATTGTTTGTGCACTTTGCCTAGCCATGCCTCATTAAACCGGACAAGCATCATACTTGGTTGTGCATCGTGCCATGTTTATGTGATGGTTGTTCACCATGATGTTTGCTCCTTTCCGGTGTTGCTTCTTCGTGTTAGCTCTGGTAATGTTGCGTTTGTGAGGATCCGTTAGACCACGTCTGTTTGTCTTCTTCATGGACTCGTTCTTCTTCCTTGCGGGATCTTAGGCAAGATGACCATACCCTCGAAATCACTTCTATATTTGCTTGCTAGTTGTTCGCTCTACCGCTATGTCGCGCTAACTACCACTTGTTATATCATGCCTCCCATATTGCCATGTCAAGCCTCTAACCCACCTTCCTAGCAAACTGTTGTTTGGCTAAGTTACCGCTTTTGCTCAGCCCCTCTTATAGCGTTGCTAGTTGCAGGTGAAGTTGAAGTTTGTTCCATGTTGGAACATGGATATGTTGGGATATCACAATATCTCTGATTTAATTAATGCATCTATATACTTGGTAAAGGGTGGAAGGCTCGGCCTTATGCTTGGTGTTTTGTTCCACTCTTGCCGCCCTAGTTTCCGTCATACCGGTGTTATGTTCCTTGATTTTGCGTTCCTTGCGCGGTTGGGGAGTTATGGGCCCCCCTTGATAGTTCGCTTTGAATAAAACTCCTCCAGCAAGGCCCAACCTTGGTTTTACATTTGCCTAACAACCTATTACCTTTCCCTTGGGTCGGCCAACCGAGGGTCATCTTTATTTTAACCCCCTCCCCCGGGCCAGTGCTTCTCTAAGTGTTGGTCCGAACTGAGTAGATTGCGGGGCCACCTCGGGGAAACTTGAGGGCTGGTTTTACTCGTAGGATGTCTCATCCGGTGTGCCCTCAGAACGAGATATGTGCAGCTCCTATCAGGATTGTCGGCACATCAGGCAGCTTTGCTGGTCTTGTTTTACCATTGTCGAAATATCTTGTAACCGGGATTCCGAGACTGATCGGGTCTTTTCGGGAGAAGGAATATCCTTCGTTGACCGTGAGAGCTTGTGATGGGCTAAGTTGGGACACCCCTGCAGGGTATAAACTTTCGAGAGTCGTGCCCGTGGTTATGTGGCATATGGGAATTTGTTAATGTCTGGTTGTAGAGAACTTGACACTTGACTTAATTAAAATACATCAACCGCGTGTGTAGCCATGATGGTCTCTTTTCGGCGGAGTCCGAGAAGTGAACACGGTCTTGTGTTATGCTTGAACGTAAGTAGTTTCAGGATCACTTCTTGATCACTTCTAGCTTCACGACCATTGCCTTGCTTCTCTTCTCGCTCTTATTTGCGTATGTTAGCCACCATACTTGCTTAGTGCTTGCTGCAGCTCCACCTCATTATCACATCCTACCCATAAGCTTAAATAGTCTTGATCTCGCGAGTGTGAGATTGCTGAGTCCTCGTGACTCACGGGTACTTCCAAACAGTTGCAGGTGCCGATGATACCAGTGCAGGTGGTGCAACCAAGCTCAAGTGGGATCTCGATGAAGATCTTGGTCGTTGTTTTGTGTCTTTTCTAGATGATCAGTAGTGGTGCCAAGTTGGGACGATCGGGGATCTAGCATTTGGGGTTGTCTTCTTTTATTTTGGTTCCGTAGTTGGACCTTGATTGTACTCTGGATGATGTATGTTTAACTTGTTATTTGTGTGATGTGGCGATTGTAAGCCAACTCTTTATCCCTTTCTTATTCACTACATGGGATTGTGTGAAGATTACCCCACTTGCGAATAAACCACCATGCGGTTATGCCTCTAAGTCGTGCCTCGACACGTGGGAGATATAGCCGCATCGTCGGCGTTACAGTACTTATGTGCGGCCCCCAGATGTCGATGACCTCAGTCACATAGTTCAGCAACCCGGAGAGTCAGCCCGGAAACTATGAACAAGGTTCTTAACTAAAAAGAACCAAATTGTCGACTGTCCGGACACCGAAGCCCTAGCGGCCTTCAAACACAGCATCCGGGACGAATGGCTCGCCCGACACCTCGGCCAAGGGAAGCCAAAGTCCATGGCAGCCCTCACAGCACTCATGAACCGCTTTTGCGTGGGAGAGCATAGCTGGTTAGCCTGCAACAACAATGGTACCAGCGACGTAGGTACCTTTGAAACCAGAAACGGCAACGGCAGGCCCTGACGCAACAAACACAAGCATCGGAGCAACAATGATAATACCGAAGACATAGCGGTCAACGCTAGATTCAGTGGCTCTAAATCCGGTCAACGGAAGAGGCCATTCAAAAGGAATAAAGGCGGTTCATCTAACTTGGACCGAATACTCGATTGACCTTGCCAGATTCGTGGCACCCCAGACAAGCCTGCCAACCATACCCACAGAAGTTGTTGGGTCTTCAAACAGGCCGGTAAGCTGAATACCAAACATAAGGAGAAGGGGTCGCCTAGCGAGGATGGCGACGATGAACCTCATCCTCCGAATACAGGGGGACAGAAGAAATTTCCCCCCGAAGTCAAAATGGTGAATATGATATATGCTACTCACATCCCAAAATGGGAGTGCAAGCGCGCTCTGAGGGACGTCTACACGATAGAGCCAGTCGCCCCAAAATTCAACCCATGGTCAGCTTGCCCGATCACTTTCGATCGCAGAGACCATCCGACTAGTATCCGTCATGGAGGCTCAGCCGCATTGGTCCTTGACCCAATTATCAATGGATTCCACCTTACACGAGCCCTCATGGACAGCGGTAGCAGTCTTAACTTGCTCTATCAGGACATGGTCCGTAAAATGGGTATTGATTCGTCAAGAATCAAACCCACCAAATATACCTTTAAAGGAGTAATACCTAGAGTAGAGGCCCGTTGCACGGGCTCAATCACATTGGAAGTCGTCTTCGTCTCGCTAGACAACTTCCGAAGCGAAGACTTGATCTTCAACATCGCCCCCTTCTGTAGTGGCTATCATGCACTGCTCGGACGAACCGTGTTTGCTCGCTTCAATGCGATCCCACACTATGCCTACCTGAAACTCAAGATGCCCGAACCCCGAGGTGTCATAATAGTCAATGGAAACACGGAGCGCTCCCTCCATACCGAGGAGCACACCGCGTCCCTTGCAGCGGAAGTCCAGAATGGCCTTATCAAGCCAAATACTACATCGGCAGTCAAGCCCCCGGACACTATTAAACACGTCCGGACCATGCTGCAGAGCGACAATCAAGACCGTCAGGGGCTCGATTAGCAGTTCGGCCTCCGTCTCAGCCCCAACCGCATCATGGCATATGTACCACACGTACATAACTACACACTAAAGATACCATGGGAAAATACGGAGGCATATTAAAAATAAAATCCACAAATACGGCTCGACCCTATGTGGATGCCCATATCATTTCTCTTTTCCTTATTTTTTCTTTTTCGGGTTCCTTAAACCCATGTCAACTTTTGATGGACCAAGGGTACCGTCTCCAGTCCCTTTGTGAAAAACTGATCGTTGATCCTCTTGAAGGATCACACACCAAGGAGCAACGCTACGCAAACATGTGGCAGAGTATCTAAAGGATCTTTAAAGATCACCTCTTCCTCTTTAGGACCCGTACACAGCTTTCCCTAGTATTCGGCATGTAAAATAGCCTGGATGCTTGGCACATCATTTGTAAAAATACGTTTTGATGTATCAATCAGACTATAATGGAAACAGTCTTTTGCCCAGCGTACTCGGTACCGGCTTATTTCCTAATCTGTATTCCTTCCTTTTTTTTCTTTTTCGTCTGATTGCCATGTACACCATAGTACGACCTAAATCGCTAGGGGCTCCATTTGGCCACGTACATGTCTTAAAAATAAAAATAAGTCTGAAACACTTTTGCAGTGCAAATTTGGCGTCACGAATATAGCATTATATGCATCGGCTTCGAATCATGTCTTTGGTCAATAGTTGGGTTGCCCGGCTCCTGTGGTTATTGCCTTAAGTTACGCTTTTTCGGCTAAGGCAGTAAAGGGAGAACTACTGTGATTGTGTTTCCGGCTCATACGAATAAATACCTTAGTAGAGAAAGCCGAAAACTGACTGTCATGGTGCGGCGAGAGCTGGTCAGCTATTCGGCGACTAACTACATATCTCTTGTGATTTTGCCTGCATTATGCGAAGGACCGGCCTATGCCTGGTCAGGCGTCTACAACACCCAAGTTCTGATAATCGAGCAACACCAGGGGCTGCGCCTATAAACCGCATTGTCAAACTCCTATGGCTAAGTGAGAGCGGTAAAGCCACATAGTGTGATGGCCTGATTTGCCGCACTCACACCTCCTTCAAGGACCACGCTGGTTGGGTCAAGTGTGTCTAGGTGCCATTCCAAACACCCCTGTACCACCTACATGGGGTCTTAAGCCAACGACTGGCCAACTCTCAGATACCGTAAACGGACGCACAGGAGGAAAGGATTTCAAAATAAAACAAGAAACACATTATACATAAGCCTTGTTCTATAATACAAAGTACGGGCTTTACAGGTACATTCGTTCGAAAATAGTGTCCTTCGAATACTGGCCCTCTACAATGCGGGAACACTCCAAGACTTCATTGAAATACCGCTCAGGCGTGCGGTGCTCTTTTACCGCGGGCGGTCCCTCGGTTGCCAGCTTGACAACGTTCATCATCGCCCATGATACGTCTCCAACGTATCTATACTTTATGAAGTATTCATGCTATTATATTATCAACCTTGGATGTTTTATATGCATTTATATGCTATTTTATATGATTTTTGGGACTAACCTATTAACCTAGTGCCCAGTGCCAGTTTCTGTTTTTCCTTGTTTTTGAGTTTTACAGAAAAGGAATATCAAACAGAGTCCAATTGACGTGCCATTTTTTGATGATTTTTATGGACCAAAAGAAGACCCCGGAGTAAAAGAGTTGGGCCAGGAGAGTCCCGGGGCATCCACGAGGGTGGGGGCGCCCCCCCCCCCCCAAGCGTGTGGTCCTGCCTCGTGGATACCTCGGGCACCTCCTTGACGTGAGACCGACACCAAAAATTCCTATAAATACAGAAACCTTGGAAAATTAACCTAGATCGGGAGTTCCGCTGCCAGAAGCCTCCATAGCCACCGAAAACCAATCTAGGCCCTCTCTGGCACCCTGCTGGAGGGGGCCGTCATCATCGGAGGGCATGGAGGAGGATCCCGGAGGGGCCATCATCACCATGAAGGCCAAGGACCAGAGGGAGAACCTCTCCCCATCTAGGGGGGAGGCCATGGAGGAGGAGCACAAGGGGGAGAACCTCTCCTCCTCTCTCTCGGTGGCACCGGAGTGCCATCGGGAGGGGAATCATCGCCGTGGTGATCGTCTACATCAACATCACCATCATCATCATCACCCTCATATCTTTTACGTGGTCCACTCTCGCGCAACCCGCTGTAATCCCTACTTGAACATGGTGCTTTATGCCACATATTATGATCCAATGATGTGTTGCCATCCTATGATGTTCTGAGTAGATATCTTTTGTCTTTGGGTTGATTCATGATATAGATTGGTATGAGTTGTATGTTTTACTTTGATGCTGTCCTATGGTGCCCTCCGTGTCGCGCAAGCGTGAGGGGTTCCGTATATTCTAACTTCATGATAACAGCACCTACTTTTATATTTTAGCTCTCTGATATCATACAAAGTTATCCTCTTCATACCCACAACCTAGTTTTATTTCTCGTTGCTAGTTGGAACCAAACGTTCGGTGTACGTAGAGTCGTATCAGTGGCAGATAGGACTTGAGAGAATATTGATCTTACCTTTAGGTCCTTGTGGGTTCGACACTCCATACTTATCACTTCCACCTTTGGAAATTTCTACGATGATTCCTTGCACTTGGGGATTATCAAGCTCTTTTCTGGCGCCGTTGCCGGGGAGCAATAGCGTGGGGTTGTTTGCTTTCTTCACTAAGTAGATTTTTTTTTCCTTTTTGTTTATGTTTAGTCGTGGGTGAAACATACAAAAAAAATTAAAAGAATGAAAATACCAAAAAATTACTTGCCTCTCATGCCTAAAAAGTTTTTCAAAAAGAGAAGTGATTGGAAAGTTATGCATTGAAGAAGTGAGGGTCGACCTTGAGCACTAGTGTTCATGCTCACGGAAACAATGTAGAATTTTTCATGGAAGTTTCTCTGTAAATAATTATCCCCTTGTATATATACATATATATATATATCCATTGTATTATAAAAATAATGTGCCAAGCTTTGGTTTTAGGATGATTAGATTGCTTGTTTACTATGTGCAGAACAAAAACAGAAACTTTGGCTGTAGCGCGTGATTTTATATTGTTTACTGGAAAGTCAAATAGGTCTGAAACTTTTTGCACATTACTTCTGTATAAATTTTTCAAATTTTCAAATTTATTTCATAATTTTTGGAGATACATAAGTTTACTAAACCTTCATATTACTACAGACTGTCCTTCTTTAGACAGATTTTGTTTTTCGTGTGTTGTTTGCTTATTTTGATGAATCTATGGGTAGTATCGGGGGGTATGAACCATGGTGAAGTTGTAATAAAGTATATATAGTTATAATATGAAATTGGAATGAGTTTGCAACAGTACCTAAAGGTAGTGATTTGCTTTATTATACTAACGGATCTCACAAAGTTTTTGTTAAGTTTTTTGTGTGGATGAAGTGTTCGAAGAACGAGGAGTTACCGATGTGAGAAGAATAAAGAGAGGCAAGAGCTCAAGCTTGGGGATGCCAAAGGCACCCCAAGTAAATATTCTAAGGATACTCAAGCATCTAAGCTTGGGGATGCCCCGGTTGGCATCCCATCTTTCTTCTTCAACAATTATCGGTATACCTCGGTTTTTGTTTCGTTCACATGATTTGTGTCCTTTGTTTTTTTTGTTCTTCCTTTATGAACCATGCTACTATGAGATAGCCCTTCATTGATTTATAAAATGTTTCATGTGCTTCACTTATATCTTTTAAGTATCATCTTATAGAATTGCTCTTTGTGCTTCGCTTAAATCTTTCGAGTATGGTTTTATAGAATGCTTCGTGTGCTTCACTTATACATTTTGAGCTTGGACATTGGTTAGTTTATATTAATTGTAGAAAGCTCCATGAACTTCACTTATATCTTTTGGATTATGAATAATACTATCATCTAAAGCGGGTTTGGAAGAGTGTCAACTCTAGGAACTGGTGATCCCGCTATTCCAAATGAGAAGAATTTTGCTTATGTGGAGAGTAGAAAAATTTCTATGCTTGTAGATCATGAAAAGAATACTTTATGTGATGGTTATATTGTTTAAATCATTCATGATGCTACTGAAAATTATTATGAGGGAGGAATACATGCTTGTAGGAGTGCAATAATATCAAGTTTTTCTCTCTATGTGCTTAAAGTTTCGAAGTTATACTTGTTTTTCCTTCCTATGCTAGTTGATTCTTGTTCCCATAAATTGTGTGCTCACAAAATCCCTAGGCATAGGAAGTGGGTTAGGTTTAAATGTGCTAGTCATATTCTTCATGATGCTCTCTTTATGTTCAAGTCTTATCTTTCATGTGAGCATCATTGAAATCATCATGCCTAGCTAAAAGGCATTAAAGAAAAGCGCTTGTTGGGAGACAACCCAATATTTACCCTTACTTTTTTTGGGTGTTTATATGATTAAGCTACTTTATTAATCATGTTTTATACCTTTTGTTTCAATAAAGTGCCAAGTAAGACCTTTGGGAAGACTTGGGTGAAAGTTAATGTGATCTTGCTGTAAAAAACAGAAACTTTGCACTCACGAGATTAGCTGCCATTTTTTACGAAAGAGTGATTTGGTGCTGATTCTTTTTGAAGAAGATTAATAGAGAAATTCTTCACGTCCACCAATTTATTTCGTAATTTTTTGAGTAGCAGAAGTATGGTTAGTGTTCAGATCATTACAGACTGTTCTGTTTCTGACAGATTCTGTTTTCATTGCATAGTTTGCTTGTTTTCTAGTTTATATGACTTATATTCCTCAATATAAATTATAGAAATGATATGGTACAGTAGGCATTGTGTGGGAACAATTACGATCTTTGTCTTTGACAGTACCAAGGTGAATGGTTTACTCTTTATCATACTAACCTATCTCACGAAGTTCCGTTAAGTTTTGTGTGATTGGAGTTTTCAAGCTTTGGGTGAGATATCGATATGAGGAGAATAAGGAGTGGAAAGACCCGGAAGGCATCACCTCTTTCGTCTTCAAAACTATCGGTATACCTTACTCGAAGCTATATTTTTATTCGTCACATGATATGTGTTTTGCTTGGAGCGTATTTTCAATTTTACTTGCTGTTTGATTAAAATCATTGGATATGAAATCTTAAATGAAAAATAATCCTCCCATGGCTAGTTAATTATTTGACTACTCAGTGTCCTTCACTCATATCTTTTTGGAGTAGTTTTTCATTACTCATGTGCTTCACATATATCCTATGAGTAAATGTTTGAATGAATTGAATATCATAAATCTCAATTTATATATGTTTCATATGCTTATACCATGGGGAGTAATGACTTCACATACAATAAGTATAGTTAGTAAACTTATTGAAAGTTAGCAAATGTAGAATTGGTCACTTGAACAATTCATGAAAGAATATTGAAGGAAGAGAGATTTCACATATAAATATATCTTGGACATGTTTTGTAATTGTGAGCACTCATTAAAATATGACATGCTAAAAGGTTGATGTCGGACAAGGAAGACAACGTAATGGGTTATGTTTTCTTATATCAGAAATAAAGTATATTGTCTTGGATCATCCAACATGTTGAGCTTGCTTTTCCCCCTCATGCTAGCCAAATTCTTTGCACCAAGTAGAGATACTACTTGTGCTTCCAAACATTCCTTAAACCAGTTTTGCCATGAGAGTCCACCATACCTACCTATGGATTGAGCAAGATCCTTCAAGTAAGTTGTCATCGGTGCATGCAATAAAAATTGCCCTCTAAATATGTATGATCTATTAATACGGAGAAAATAAGCTTTATATGATCTTGTGATGTGGAAGAAATAAAAGCGACGGACTGGATAATAAAGGTCCATATCACAAGTGGCAATATAAAGTGACGTTCTTTTGCATTAAGATTTTGTGCATCCAACCATAAAAGCGCATGACAACCTCTGCTTCCCTCTGCGAAGGGCCTATCTTTTACTTTTATCTTCTACCTTATGCAAGAGTCATGGTGATCTTCACCTTTCCTTTTTACATTTTATCCTTTGGCAAGCACATTGTGTTGGAAAGATCCTAATATATATATATATATATATATCCAATTGGATGTAAGTTATCATTAACTATTATTGTTGACATTACCCTTGAGGTAAAAGGTTGGGAGGTGAATCTATAAGCCCCTATCTTTCTCTGTGTCCGTTAAAACTTTGAACCCATAAATATCACGTGAGTGTTAGCAATTGTGAAAGATTAAATGATAGTTGAGTATATGGAGTTTGCTAAACCAAAGCTCTGACATAGACCCTTCCTGAAAATAAGATGAATTGCAATTGTTTGATGACTGAGAATATAGTTTGTTAGTTTCAAAAAAGTTTATGATCTATACTTTAACATGTGAAGAGCTTGTTACTTGATCATGAAAAGTTTTATGAAGATGATTTATTGTTATGATATATAATGATGTTATAAAAAGTGATTGAAACTATCATTGATGAAACTTATGCACTTGCTAGCATTCACACTTCATAAATTATTTCTTTTATCATTTACCTACTCGAGGACGAGCAGCAATTAAGCTTGGGGATGCTGATACGTCTCCAACGTATCTATAATTTATGAAGTATTCATGCTATTATATTATAAACCTTGGATGTTTTATATGCATTTATATTCTATTTTATATGATTTTTGGGACTAACCTATTAACCTAGTACCCAGTGCCAGTTTCTGTTTTTTCGTTGTTTTTGAGTTTTACAGAAAAGGAATATCAAACAGAGTCCAATTGACGTGCCAATTTTTGACGATTTTTTATGGACCAAAAGAAGACCCCAGAGTAAAAGAGTTGGGCCAGGAGAGTCTCGGGGCATCCACGAGGGTGGGGGCGCCCCCCCCCCCAGGCGCGTGGTCCTGCCTCGTGGACGCCTCGGGTACCTCCTTGACGTGAGACCGATGCCATTCCTATAAATACAGAAACCTCGGAAAATTAACCTAGATCGGGAGTTCCGCCGCCAGAAGCCTCCGTAGCCACCGAAAACCAGTCTAGGCCCTCTCTGGCACCCTGCCGCAGGGGGCCGTCATCACCGGAGGGCATGGAGGAGGATCCCGGAGGGGCCATCATCGCCACGAAGGCCAAGGACCAGAGGGAGAACCTCTCCCCATCTAGGGGGGAGGCCATCGAGGAGGAAGCACAAGGGGGAGAACCTCTCCTCCTCTCTCTCGGTGGCACCGGAGTGCCATCGGGAGGGGAATCATCATCACCCTCGTCTCTTTTACGCGGTCCACTCTCCCGCACCCCGCTGTAATCCCTACTTGAACATGGTGCTTTATGCCACATATTATGATCCAATGATGTGTTGCCATCCTATTATGTTTTGAGTAGATATCTTTTGTCTTTGGGTTGATTGATGATATAGATTGGTATGAGTTGTATGTTTTACTTTGATGATGTCCTATGGGGCCCTCCGTGTCGCGCAAGCATGAGGGGTTCCCGCTGTAGGGTGTTGCAATACGTTCATGATTCGCTTATAGTGGGTTGGTGAGTGACTGAAACACAAACTCGAGTAAGGGGGTTGTTGCGTATGGGAATAAAGAGGACTTGATGCTTTAATGCTATGGTCAGCTTAATGGTCTTTAGTAGTTGCGGATGCTTGCTAGAGTTCCAATCATAAGTGCATATGATCCAAGTAGAGAAAGTATGTTAGCTTATGCCACTCCCTCATATGAAACTGCAATAGTGATTACCGGTCTTGTTAACGATTGCCTAGGACAATTCCGCACACCGATCCACCATTATTCCACACTCGCTATTTATAATATTTTGTAATATATTCTAACTTCATGATAACAGCACCTACTTTTATATTTTAGCTCTCTGATATCATACAAAGTTATCCTCTTCATACCCACAACCTAGTTTTATTTCTCGTTGCTAGTTGGAAGCAAACGTTCGGTGTACGTAGAGTCATATCAATGGCAGATAGGGCTTGAGAGAATATTGATCTTACCTTTAGCTCCTTGTGGGTTCGACACTCCATACTTATCGCTTCCACCTTTGGAAATTGCTACGATGATTCCTTGCACTTGGAGATTATCAGCCCACTGCACCTTGACACGGGCGAAGGCCATCCTGGCACCTTCGGTACAAGACAACCGCTTTATGACATCAAGCCGGGGGCAGGCACTGACGAGCCGCTTCACGAGCCCGAAGTAACTGCCAGGTATGGGTTCGGCTGGCCAAAGTCGGACTATAACATCCTTCATGGCTAGTTTAGCTACCCTATGCAGCTCGGTCAGCTGCTTCAGCTGATCGCTGAAGGGCACCGGATGCTCTGGTGCAAGGTACTACGACCAGAACAGCTTCTCAGTTGAACTCCCATCTTCGGCTCGGAAGAACTCTGCAGCATCGACAATACTCCGAGGTAGGTCCACAAACGCCCCTGGAGAGCTCCAAACGCGGGTTGGTAATATGTACCTCCTCCTTATGAATTTGCTTTGCATGTTAAAGGCCTTACCCACCGTGATCTGCTTTGCTTCTTGGATCTCCCAGCAGGCACCTTGGGCTTCAACCTAGGCTGCCTTCATGCTTTGGAGGGCGTCAGCAAGTTCAGAATCTCGATCCGACAGCTTGTGCTCTACGGACTCACATTTACCTATGGCATCCTTGAGCTCTTGCTGAACTTCCTCCACCAGTTATTCATGCTTTTGGCGGGTGGCTCGTTCCCCCTCCGCCTCCTTCTTGGCCTCGGCCAACGCATTTTTGAGGGTCTCGACCTCAGACGCGTCAACTGCGAGCATAATTACAAAACTCAGCAAGATTATTCAAATCCGTATTGATGAGATCCCCAGGAGTCATGCGAGTGGCATAGTTGGATTATCCAAATCCGTATTGATGAGAACCCTGCAATAAGGGGACACGATCTATGCTTTGACAAGATGTGTCAATGAATACCTCGTCTCGAAACACGAAACGGGAGGTTAGAAAACGGTTCGAAATAATAATAAGGCCGGAACACAATACCTTGCCGAGAAAGTTGTCAGAAGACATAACGTATTTCTAAAAGTGTTTTGCCCTTGAGGCCCAGGGTTGCAACTATTGTACAGAGCCGGATATAGTTTTTTTATCAACTACTTTGGATTATTCGGACGAGGAACTCGCCTTGCAATGCCGAAGACAATCTGCACGCCGGACACATCGTCATTGAAACTTGGTTCAGGGGCTACTGAGGGAGTCCTGGATTAGGGGGTCCCCGGGTGTCCGGGCTATGTGACATGGGCCGGACTGGTGGGCCGTGAAGATACAAGATAGATGGCTTCCCCCGTGTCTAGATGGGACTCTCCTTAGCGTGGAAGGCAAGCTTGGCATTTGGATATGAAGGTTCCTTTATCTGTAAACCAAATGTGTACAAACCCTAGCCCCACCGATGTCTATATAAACTAGAGGATTTAGTCCGTAGAGGCAATCATAATCATACAGTCTAGACATCAAGGGTTTAGCCATTACGATCTCGTGGTAGATCAACTCTTGTAACCCATATACTCATCAAAGTCAATCAAGCAGGACGTAGGGTTTTACCTCTATCAAGAGGGCCCGAACCTGGGTAAACATCGTGTCCCCTGCCTCCTGTTACCTTCGATCCTTAGACGCACAGTTCGGGACCCCCTACCCAAGATCTGTCGGTTTTGACACCGACACCCACCGAACATAGGGGGACAGAAAAAATTTCCCCCCGAGGTCAAAACGGTGAATATGATCTACGTTACTCATATCCCTAAGAGGGAGCGCAAGCGCGCAATAAGCAGCGTCATCACCTCGTCGGACGACGCCCAGTCCAGGCCCGGATTTGAACTCAGGGGTGGCGGCCCATGTGGTGTCGCGAGGTTCCGTGATATAGAATCACTCTTGTTACCATCCCTTCATGGTCTCCAAAAAGGCCCCCTTGGGCCAGGTGACGTTGGGGACCTTACTCACCATGGCACCGCCACACTCCGCGTGTTGACCATTGACCACCTTCGGCTTCACTTGAAGACCTTGAGCCACAGGCCTAAGTGGGGGAGGGATGCAGAGGAACGCCTCACACACGACGATGAATGCCAAAATGTGGAGGAAGGAATTAGGGGCTAGATCGTGAAAATCTAGCCCGTAATAGAACATGAGCCCGAGGACGAAAGGGTGGAGGGGAAACCCTAGTCCATAGAGAAAGTGGGGGATAAAAACTACCCTCTCATTAGGCTCCGGAGTGGGGATGATCTGCTTTTTGGCAGGGAGCCGGTGGACAATTTCCGTGGCCAAGTACCCCGCTTCCCGGAGTTCCTTGACGTTCCCCTCCGTGACGGAGGAAGCCATCCACTTGCCCTGCGCGCCAGATCCGGACATGGCTGGAGTGTTTGGTGGGACCAGAAAAGATTGAATCTTGGGCGCTGGAGCTCGAGGGCAGATGGGTTGAGTGATACGTCTCCAACGTATCTACAATTTTTTATTGTTCCATGCTATTATATTATCTGTTTTGGATGTTTAATGGGCTTTAATATGCTCTTTTATAGTATTTTTTGGGACTAACCTATTAACCGGAGGCCCAGAGCCAGTTTTTGCTTTTTTTCCTATTTCAGTGTTTCGCAGAAAAGGAATACCAAACGGAATGAAACCTCTGCGATGATCTTTCTTGGACCGAAAGCAAACCAGGAGACTTGGAGTGTAAGTCTGCAACTCCGTGAGGCGACCATGAGGCAGGAGGGCGTGCCCCCACCCTTGTGGGCCCCATGGAGCTCCACCGACGTACTTCTTTCGCCTATATATACTCTTATACCCTAGAAACGCCAGAGGGCCACAAAACCACTTTTTCACCGCCGTAACCTTCTGTACCCGTGAGATCCCATCTTGGGGCCTTTTCCGGCGATCTGCCGGAGGGGGAATCGATCACGAAGGGCTTCTACATCAACACCATAGCCTCTCCGATGAAGCGTGAGTAGTTTATCACAGACCTTCAGTTCCATATTTGTTAACTAGATGGCTTCTTATTTCTCTTTGATCTTCAATACAAAGTTCTCCACGATGTTCTTGGAGATCTATTCGATGTAATACTCTTTTGCTGTGTGTTTGCCGAGATCTGATGAATTGTGGGTTTATGAACTTGATTATCTATGAATATTATTTGGTTCTTCTCTCAATTCTTATATGCATGATTTGATATCTTTGCAAGTCTCTTCGAATTATCGGTTTAGTTTGGCCTACTAGATTGATCTTTCTTGCAATGGGAGAAGTGCTTAGCTTTATGTTCAATCTTGTGGTGTCCTTTCCCAGTGATAGTAGGGGCAGCAAGGCACGTATTGTATTGTTGCCATCGAGGATAAAAAGATGGGGTTTATGTCATATTGCTTGAGTTTATCCCTCTACATCATGTCATCTTGCTTAATGCATTACTCTGTTCTTATGAACTTAATACTCTAGTTGTATGCTGGATAGCGGTCGATGTGTGGAGTAATAGTAGTAGATGCAGAATAATTTCGATCTACTTGACACGGACGTGATGCGTATATTCATGATCATTGCCTTAGATATCTTCATAACTATGCACTTTTCTATCAATTGCTCGGTAGTAATTTGTTCACCCACCGTAATACATGTTATCTTGAGAGAAGCCACTAGTGAAACCTATGGCCCCTAGGTCTCTTTCTTATTATATTGCATATCTTTTATTATCTCATCTCGTTTACTATTTTGCAATCATTACTTTCCAATCTATACAACAAAATACCAAAAATATTTATCATACTATCTCTATCAGATCTCACTTTCGCAAGGGACCGTGAAGGGATTGACAACCCCTTTTATCCCATTGGTTGTGAGGTTCTTAACTGTTTGTGTAGGTACTAGGTGACTTGTGCATTGTCTCCTACTGGATTGATACCTTGGTTCTCAAAAACTAAGGGAAATACTTATGCTACTTTGCCGCATCACCCTTTCCTCTTCAAGGGAAAACCAACGCATGCTCAAGGGATAGCAAGAAGGATTTCTGGCGCCGTTGCCGGGGAGATCTACGCCAAGTCAATACATACCAAGTACCCATCATAAACTCTTCTCCCTCGCATTACATTATTTGCCATTTGCCTCTCGTTTTCCTCTCCCCCACTTCACCTTTGCCATTTTATTCGCCCCTCTTCCATTCATCTCTTTTCTCTTGCTTCTTGTGTGCTTGTGTGTTTGATTGATTGTCTGTCATGGTGGCTCAAGATAATACTAAATTGTGTGGCTTTTCCAATACCAACAACAATGATTTTATTAGCACTCCAATTCCTCCTACAACCAATGCTGAATCTTGTGAAATTAATACCCTTTTTTGAATCTTGTTATGAAAGATCAATTTTCTGGCCTTCCTAGTGAAGATGTGGCTACCCATCTAAACAACTTTGTAGATTTGTGCGATATGCAAAAGAAGAAAGATGTGGATAATGATATTGTTAAATTTAAGCTATTTCCGTTTTCGCTTAGAGATCGTGCTAAAACTTAGTTCTCTTCTTTGCCTAAAAATAGTATTGATTCATGGAATAAGTGCAAAGATGCTTTTATCTCTAAGTATTTTCCCCTTGCTAAAATTATCTCCCTTCGGAACGATATTATGAATTTTAAGCAACTTGATCATGACCATGTTGCACAAGCTTGGGACAGGATGAAATTAATGATACGTAATTTCCCTACTCATGGTTTGAATTTGTGGATGATTATACAAAAAATTTATGCCTGGTTGAATTTTGCTTCTAGAAATCTTTTAGATTCGGCCGCGGGAGGCACTTTTATGGAAATCACTTTAGGAGAAGCTACTAAACTCCTAGACAATGTTATGGTTAATTATTCTTAATGGCACACTGCAAGATCCACTAGTAAAAATGTACATGCAATTGAAGAGATTAATGTTTTGAGTGGAAAGATGGATGAACTTATGAAATTGTTTGCTAATAAAAGTGTTTCTTCTGATCCTAATGATATGCCTTTATCCAGTTTGATTGAGAATGATAATGAATCTATGGATGTGAATTTTGTTGGTAGGAACAATTTTGGTAACAACGTGTATAGAGGAAACTTTAATTCTAGGCCGTTTCCTAGTAATTCCTTTAATAATTATGGTAATGCCTACAACAACTATTATGGAAATTTTAATAAGATGCCCTCTGATTTTGAGATTAGTGTTAAAGAGTTTATGAGTTCGCAAAAGAATTTCAATGCTTTGGTTGAAGAAAAATTGCTTAAGATTGATGAGTTGGCTAGGAACCTGGATAGAATTTCTCTTGATGTTGATTCTTTGAAACTTAGATCTATTCCACCTAAGCATGACATCAATGAGTCTCTCAAGGCCATGAGAATTTCCATTGATGAGTGCAAAGAAAAAACCACTAGGATGCGTGCTAAAAAAGGTTGCTTTGTGAAAGCGTGTTCTTCTAGTTTTCATGATAATAATGATGAAGATCTAAAAGTGATGGATGTGTCTCCTATTAAATCTTTGTTTTCCAATATGAATCTTGGTAAAGATGGGACTGGATATGAGTCAACTTTAGCTAAAAGGCATCCCAATGATTCGGAGTTTTTAGATCTTTATGCAAAAAATAATAAAAGTGGGATTGAAGAGGTCTAAACTTTACATAGTAATGAACCCACTATTTTGGATTTCAATGAATTTAATTATGATAATTGCTCTTTGATAGATTTTATTTTCTTGTTGCAATCCATTTTAAATCTCCTCATGCTTATGGTCAAAATAAAGCTTTTATTGAACATATCGTTGATGCTTTAATGCAATCCCATGAAGAAAAGCTTGAACTATAAGTTTCTATCCCTAGAAATCTTTATGATGAGTGGGAACCTACTATTAAAATTAAGATTAAAGATTATGAATGCCATGCTTTATGTGATTTGGGTGCTAGTGTTTCCACGATTCCCAAAACTTTGTGTGATGTGCTAGGTTTCCGTGAATTTGATGATTGTTCTTTAAATTTGCATCTTGCGGATTCCACCATTAAGAAACCTATGGGAAGAATTAACGACGTTCTTATTGTTGCAAATAGGAATTATGTGCCCGTAGATTTTGTTCTTGATATAGATTGCAATCCTACATGTCCTATTATTCTTGGCAGACCTTTCCTTAGAACGATTGGTGCAATTATTGACATGAAAGAAGGAAATATTAAATTCCAAATTCTGTTAAGGAAAGGCATGGAACACTTTCCTAGGAAGAAAATTAAATTACCTTATGAATCTATTATGAGAGACACTTATGGATTGCATACCAAAGATGACAATACCTAGATCTATTCTTGCTTTTATGCCTATAGCTAGGGGCGTTAAACGATAGCGCTTGTTGGGAGGCAACCCAATTTATTTTTGTTCTTTACTTTTTGGTACTGTTTTGTAATAAATAATTTATCTAGCCTCTGTTATGATTGTGTTTTTTTATGTTTTAATTAGTGTTTGTGCCAAGTAAAGCCTTTAGGATCTTCTTGGGTGATTGTTGTTTGATCTTGCTGATAAAAACATAAAGTATGCGCTCATGCAAATAATTTTCACTTTTTAGCAGAGAGCGATAAAATACCAATTCCAACTGCAATAGATCAATATACAAATTTTCCTGGTCGTCCTAATTGTTTAGAATTTTTGGAGTTACAAAAGTATTCGAAACCTACAAATTGCTACAGACTATTCTGTTTTGACAGATTCTATTTTTCACGTGTTGTTTGATTATTTTGATGCATCTATGGCTAGTATCGGGGGTATGAACCATAGAGAAGTTGGGATATAGTAGGTTTAAGACCAATATAAATAAAAAATGAGTTAATTACAGTACCTTAAAGTGGTGGTATATTTTCTTATAGTAACGGAGCTCACAAGATTTTCTGTTGAGTTTCAAGTTTTTGGGTAAAGATTTGATGGATTTTGGAACAAGGAATGGCAAGATCCTAAGCTTGGGGATTCCCAAGGCACCCCAAGGTAAAATTCAAGGACAACCAAAAGCCTAAACTTGGGGATGCCCCGGAAGGCATCCCCTCTTTCGTCTTCGTCTACCGGTAACTTTACTTGAGGCTATATTTTTATTCACCACATGATATGTGTTTTGCTTGGAGCGTCTTGTGTGATTTGAGTCTTCACTTTTTATTTTACCACAATCATCCTTACTGTACACACATTTTGGGAGAGACACGCATGAATCAAAATTTATTAGAGTACTCTATGTGCTTCACTTATATATTTTGAGCTATACAATTTTGCTCTAGTGCTTCACTTATATCTTTTTAGAGCACGGTGGTGGTTTTATTTTATAGAAATTATTGATCTCTCATGCTTCACTTATATTACCTTGAGAGTCTTTTAGAATAGCATGGTAATTTGCTTTGGTTATAAAATTAGTCCTAATATTATGGGCATCCAAGATGGGTATAATAATAACTTCCATTTAAAGTGCGTTGAATAGTAGGAGAAGTTTGATACTTGATGATTGTTTTGAGACATGAGGATGGTGATATTAGAGTCATGTTAGTTGAGTAATTGTGAATTTGAGAAATACTTGTGTTGAGGTTTGCAAGTCCCGTAGCATGCACCAATGGTAACTGTTGTGTAACAAATTTGAAGCATGAGGTATTTCTTTGATTGTCTTCCTTATGAGTGGCGGTCGGGGACGAGCTATGGTCTTTTCCTACCAATATACCCCCCTAGGAGCATGCGCATAGTGCTTGGTTTTTGATGAATTGTAGATTTTTGCAATAATTATGTGAGTTCTTTATGACTAATGTTGAGTCCATGGATTATACGCACTCTCACCCTTCCACCATTGCTATCCTCTCTAGTATCGCACAACTTTCGCTGGTACCATAAACCCACCATTTATCTTCCTCAAAACAACCACCATACCTACCTATTATGGCATTTCCATAGCCATTCCAAGATATATTGCCATGCAACTTTCCACTGTTCCGTTTATTATGACACGCTCCATCATTGTCATATTGCCTTGCATGATCATATAGTTGACATCGTATTTGTGGCAAAGCCACCGTTCATAATTTTTTCATACATGTCACTCTTGATTCATTGCACATCCCGGTACACCGCCGGAGGCACGCATATAGAGTCATATTTTTGTTCTAAGTATCAAGTTGTAATCTATGCGTTGTAAATGAATAGAAGTGTGATGATCATCATTATTAGAGCATTGTCCCACGTGAGGAAAAAAAAGAGAAAGGCCAAATAAAAAAAGGAAGGCCCAAGAAAAGAAAAAAAATAAGAGAAAAAGAGAGAAGGGACAATGCTACTATCCTTTTTCCACACTTGTGCTTCAAAGTAGCACCATGATCTTCATGATAGAGAGTCTCTTATTTTGTCACTTTCATATACTAGTGGGAAATTTTCATTATAGAACTTGGCTTGTATATTCCAAGGATTTGCTTCCTCAAATGCCCTAGGTCTTCGCAAGCAAGCAAGTTGGATGCACACCCACTTAGTTTCTTTTGTTGAGCTTTCATACATTTATAGCTCTAGTGCACCGTTGCATGGCAACCCCTACTCTCTCACATTGACATCTATTGATGGGCACCTCCATAGACCATTGATACGCCTAGTTGATGTGAGACCATCTTCCTCCTTTTTGTCTTCTCCATAACCACCACTCTATTCCACCTATAGTGCTATGTCCATGGCTCATGCTTATGTATTGCGTGAAAGTTGAAAAGGTTTGAGATTACTAAAGTATGAAACAATTGCTTGGCTTGTCATCAGGGTTGTGCATGATTTGAATAGTTTGTGTGACGAATATGGAGCATAACCAAACTATATGATTTTGTAGGGATGAACTTTCTTTCGCCATGTTATTTTGAGAGGACATAATTACTTTGTTAGTATGCTTGAAGTATTATTATTTTTATGTCAATATTAAACTTTTGTCTTGAATCTTTCAGATCTGAACATTCATGCCACAATAAAGAAAATTACATTGATAAATATCTTAGGTAGCATTCCACATCAAAAATTCTGTTTTTATCATTTACCTACTCGAGGACGAGCATGAATTAAGCTTGGGGATGCTTGATACGTCTCCAACGTATCTATAATTTTTGATTGTTTCATGCTATTATATTATCTGTTTTGGATGTTTAATGGGCTTTAATATGCTCTTTTATATTATTTTTTGGGACTAACCTATTAACCAAAGGCCCAGTGCCACTTTCTGTTTTTTTCCTATTTCAGTGTTTCGCGGAAAAGGAATACCAAACGAAATGAAACCTTCATGATGATCTTTCTTGGACCGAAAGAAAACCAGGAGACTTGGAGTGGAAGTCTGGAACTCCGTGAGGCGGCCACGAGGCAGGAGGGCGCGCCCAGGGGGGTAGGCGCGCGCCCACCCTCGTGGGCCCCATGGAGCTCCACCGACGTACTTCTTTCGCCTATATATACTCTTATACCCTAGAAACACCAGAGAGCCACGAGACCACTTTTCCACCGCCGTAACCATCTGTACCCGTGAGATCCCATCTTGGGGCCTTTTCCGGCAATCTGCCGGAGGGGGAATCGATCACGGAGGGCTCCTACATCAACACCATAGCCTCTCCAATGAAGCGTGAGTAGTTTACCGCAGACCTTCGGGTCCATAGTTATTAGCTAGATGGCTTCTTCTCTCTCTTTGATCTTCAATACAAAGTTCTCCTTGATCTTCTTGGAGATCTATTCGATGTAATACTCTTTTGCGGTGTGTTTGCCGAGATCTGATGAATTGTGGGTTTATGAACTTGATTATGTATGAATATTATTTGGTTCTTCTCTGAATTCTTATATGCATGATTTGATATATTTGCAAGTCTCTTTGAATTATCGGTTTAGTTTAGCCTACTAGATTGATCTTTCCTGCAATGGGAGAAGTGCTTAGCTTTGGGTTCAATCTTGTGGTGTCCTTTCCCAATGACAGTTGGGGCAGCAAGGCACGTATTGTATTGTTTCCATCGAGGATAAAAAGATGGGGTTTATGTCATATTGCTTGAGTTTATCCCTCTGTATCATGTCATCTTGCTTAATGTGTTACTCTATTCTTATGAACTTAATACTCTAGATGCATGCTGGATAGTGGTCGATGTGTGGAGTAATAGTAGTAGATGCAGAATCGTTTCGAACTACTTGACACGGACTGATGCCTATATTCATGATCATTGCCTTAGATATCTTCATAACTATGCACTTTTCTATCAATTGCTCGGCAGTAATTTGTTCACCCACTGTAATACATGCTATCTTGAGAGATGCCACTAGTGAAACCTATGGCCCCCGGGTCTCTTTCTTATTATATTGCATCTCTTTTATTATCGCATCTCGTTTACTATTTTGCAATCATTACTTTCCAATCTATACAACAAAATACCAAAAATATTTATCTTACTATCTGTCGTGGTGGGCGCACGACAGATGCCAAGGGATGGCTAAAGAGAGGAGGAGGCTCGAGGGTGCTGGTGGACTCCAGAGGCGAGGTTGGCATGAGCGGGCGCGGGACGCCGGACATACCCAGGTTCGGGGCTCTCCGGAGAGATAATACCCCTAGTCCTGCCGAGTGTTGTGGAATGATCGATAGTACAATGTTGCTCCTGGAGCTGTATGGAGGAGGAAGGAAGCTGGCCAAGGCTTAGGCAGTTCCCTCTCCTTGGGTGTTGCTCACTAGGTGTGTGTGATGGAAAGAGTTCTCTCTGTTGTGTTGCAATCGCGAGCTCCCGGGGGGTTTTATAGTCCAACCCCCCGGGGGTACAATGGTAATGTAACAAGTCGGTGGGTCCGTATTGTCGGTGTCCGGGAACCCGGGCTGGGTCCCGCTGTGGGCTTGTGGTTCACCGGGTTCCCCTAGGTGCGGGCCCCGCATGCCTAGGGGGACTGTGCTCTGTCTTGTCGATCGTCAGGGCGTGGCCATGTCGAGTCGTGTACAGTGCTCTCCGTCAAGTCGCCGCTCACTGTTGTCAGCGGTGAAGGCGGGGGCACTGTAGCCACGCCGGCCCTGGTCAGCGGGTAGGTGAGGGGCACTGCTGCTACGTACCCGCTGACCCGAGGCATGGGCGGGGCACTATCACCTCGGTCATCATTGATTGAAGTCTTGTCTCATCATACAACCTGGATGGGACGGGAGTGGACCCGTGGCTGGATTGTGTAGCACGCCACGGGTGGCACTGGCTTGTTGAGGAGGCTTTGGTCGTGCCAGGTTCGGCTGTCTTGCGCTAGTTGTTGGGGCCGAGTCGACGTGTCTTGCCGGGTTAGCTAGTCTGGACGGCTTGTGGGGCTTGGCCGGGTCAAGCGACGCGGCCAAGCGCATGCCGGTATTGAGGGGCAGTACCAACCCCGTTGTTTTTTGAAGAGGATCCGGGTTCCGTTGCCTGCCTGGGGTCCATCCCCCCGACAGTAGTCCCCGAAGCTGTGAAGGTCCGCCGTCTTAGGATGAGTGGGCCTTCGCAGTTCCCCGTTAAGCAAGGTGGATTCTGCGAGCGCCGGGTCCGGCAACACCCACTGTGTGCCGGTTTTCTCAGAAACCGGATCTTGGTATCCCAGCCGTGGCGGGGACCAAGAAGTCTAGCGAATCCTGAGGCAATACCTCGGGCTTTGCGCAGGCGCCACGTGGTGCCCGGAAGTCGGAGGGGCCTGACAGGCCACGCGCGTGAAGGGACCGAGCGGTGGGCTGGGGCCCACCGCCGCGCGCCCTTGGCCCAAGCGCGCGGATTTATTGCGGCGTCCCGGGGCCGGTTGCTCTTCCCCGGGCAGTTACTGCGCGTGTACGTGCGCACTTATTATGGGGTAGTGGAACGGGTGCGTGCAGACGATCCCACTTCCCCACGTTCAAACCGAGGGTTATAAATTGGGGGGCAGGGGCGGCGGACATTATTCTCGCTCGCGCCCTCCTGTCCCTTTGCTCTCGCTCCGCTCTTCGCAACTTGACACACTGTGGCGCCCGCTGCTCCGAGCAGAGCTCCTTCTCTCCATCCTCCTTCTTTGATCATGTCGCTTCCATCGGGCTCCTGGATGGACTCGAGCGTCACCTCCGAGGACATCGCCCAACTCCGGGCGACGCGGCGCCTGCCGCGGGAGACGGACGTCAGCGTCCGCCTGCCGTGGGGCGAGCAGAGGCCTCGGCCCGAGGGGTAGGAACGCGTGGTCTTCCTCTTGCACTTCGAGCGCAGATTCGGGCTGCCGGTGAGCACCTTCTTCCGTGTGTTCTTGGAGTACTTTGGGCTCCAGCCGCATCATCTTGGCGCCGGCACCATTGTCCAGCTCTCCGGCTTCGTCACCCTCTGCGAGGGGTACCTGGGGGTCGAGCCTTCGATCGACCTCTGGGCGCGCTTCTTCTCCTTGAAGCAGCAGGGCCCGTCGGCCGGAGAGTTCGCCGACTGCGGCACCGCCGTCATCTTGAAGCGGTCGGGGTGGATTTCCCCAAGATCCCACTGGAGAATTCTGCCAAGAAGTGGTAGAACTCCTTCTACGTCCACAACCTTGGCGCGGATCGCATCAATCTTCCGGCCTTCGCCATCGCACCGCCGCGGGCGAAGACGAACTGGGGCTACTCGCCCAGGCGCCCGTTGTAGGAGATCGTCAATCTCTGCGAGCGGGTGACGGTGATGAGGATGCAGGAGGGGCTCACCGGCACCGACCTCCTCGTCGCGTTCATCAAGTGTCGGGTCCTTCCGCTTCAGGGGTGCTCCTGCCTCATCGGCGAGATGGTCGGCCTTCAAGACCCCAACCGCATGGGGTCGACGCGTCTGTCCGCGGCGCAGGTCACGCGCGGCGTGAATGACATCTCCAAGGCCAACCTTGGGGAGGACTGGGAGTTCGGCAAGGCGCCGTACAGCCAGTCGAACCTGGCGCCGCAGGTGAGTGTCTAGTCTTCTTACTTTGCCGCCGTGCACCTTCTCATCCGTCCTGACGCGACGCAGGTGGTACTTCTGAACGTGATTCGACATCCTTACGCATGGGCCTCGTCACAGGTGGCGCCGGTGGCGCCAGAGGAGCCCGCGACTCGTGGCAGGAAGGAGGAGGCCGAGTCCGACGCCGGCTGGGCGTCGCGCGGGTAAGTCTCACATTTTTCTTCATGTGTCTTGGGTTACTGACCGTGGCACGGAACGGTTGGTGCTGACGCCAGTTGTTGGTGTAGCGGCGTTGGGCGGGGGAGGCGGCGACGTGGGCGGAGCTGGGTCCTCGCATGGGGCGGTGCCGAGCCGCCCGCATGGGAAAGACAGCGTCGCGCCGCGACCCCAGGCCCCGAAGCGCACGGCGGACCTAGCCGAGGCTGGGAGGCCGGCCAAGAGGAAGCGCGGTGGCGGGCATGGGGGGCCAACCCCGGTACCGGTCTTGGTGGGGTAAGCTTCATTTCTTGTTTACGCTCAGCTTTTCTTTTCTTGAGCTAGTTTTGTTTCTTTTGCGCTCATTCTGTCTTCTTCTTCAGATCGCCAATCGCGCTGGTGAGGGCGGCGGCGGAAGCCGCGGCCACCGAAGGGGCCGAGTTCCGCAGGAGCTAGTCCGACCTCGCCGACCAGGCCGAGGTGGAGGAACAGGCCGACTTGGACCTTGGCCTGGATCTGAACGATGCCAAAGTCGTGGCCTGGCGGGACAGGAACCGGGCCGAGGCGGAGCTGAAGGTGGCGTCGGTCCGTGCTTGGACCTACGTGGCGGCGACATGGGCGCGAGACGGCACGGAGCCGGCCTAGCGCGAGATGCCGGAGGGCACGGCGGTGGCGGCAACGGTCTTTGAACTGTCGTCGGTGAGGGAGCGCGGCCGGGGAGGCCGGGCTAAGGTGGTGATCCCCGACCGGGCGGTCGTGGAGGTGGCGGATGACTCCCCGCCGCGGGCCGACGTGGTCGGGCAAGCGGGGGCTGATGGTGGTGGAGGCAGCACCATCTTGGAAGAGACGCTGCGGGCGGCGGTGTCGGAGGCACCGCCGGTTTTGGAGGAGGCACCGCGGGCGGCGGTGCCAGAGGCCGCCCCGGCAGCTGGGTCAGAGACGGCGACGTAGGTCGTCCCAGCGTCCGGGTTGTCATCGGCGCCGGGAGGGGCGTCGGAGGATGTGCTGGCCGCGTCGCTAGCGGTCAGCGGGGAGTATGCCTTGGTGCCCCGGCAGGGAGGCCGCAAGCTGTCGTACCGTAGCCGGCGCGGAGCGGGAGCGCCGTTGTCTTCGGGCCTTAGACCCAGGAGGAGGCGGCGCTGGACGCCGTCAGTCGCCGCCTGCGAGGCCGGACGGAACGGCTCGAGGCCTTCGCCTAGGCCGAGGTGGAGCGGACGCGCGACCTGGAGTGCACCGTTCTAGTAAGTTTTCTTGTAATTTCTTCTTTGTGGGGGCGTGCCAGCGTACCCACTAGGTGTAGCCCCCGAGGTTTGGGACAACTATGTAGTAGTTGGGTCGAATCTTTAGAGTGTTAGCCTTGTTCTGACTTTTGCTCTCTTCAGCATCTTGACGCCTTCCGGGTTGCTGCCTACAATCGCCTCCTGGGCAAGCACTGGGAGCTCAAGGCGCAGCTTGCCGCCAAGGAGGAGGAGCTCCGCCTCGCCGCAGGTATTCTTGTGCCCTTTTCTAGTGGGAGTGCGCTAGTGCACCCACTGGGTGTAGCCCCCGAGATTCGGGCCAACTGTGTAACAGTTGGGCCAAATCTTAAGTCTTGCTTTTTCTTCTGCTGAGTCCTTCTTCGCAGCTGAGGTGCTGTCCTGGCGGACTCGTCTGCTCCAAGCCGGTCATCACTATGACCGGCTCGTTGCCGACACCGGCCGTCTTGGCGTCGAGGCGGCGTAGGCGAGGGCGGAGGCAGCCACGGCTCGGCGGTCTCTTGACGAGGCCAACCAGCTGCATGAGCAACTGACAGGTCACAAGAGCCGCCTCGAGGCCGAGGTGGAGCACCTTAAGGCGGAAGCCGCTAAGGTGGCAGAGGCACAGCATGCCCTGGTGGAGGCGGACCAGCAGCGCGGCCAGCTGGCCGACGACAAGGGCCGACTCCAGGCCGAGGTGGATCGCCTACGGGAGCAGGTCACCACGGCTGAGGGGGCCCGTTAGGACGAGGCCCGTCATCGCGAGGCGGCCGAGAAGGCGGACGAAGACAAGGACGGCGAGCTGAAGGTGGCCCTTGCCAAGGCGGCCGATCTGGAGAAGGCGCTCAAGGAGCGCGATCGCGCCATCGAACGGGAGCGGCGTGGTACGCTGCTTGAAGCGCAGCACCTGGAAGAGTCCTTCTCCAGTAAGTGCTTTTTCATGTCGTTTGCCGGGTCGAGATCCGGCATTTCTTCCTTGTCGTTCTTCTTCTAACTTGCTTCTTCCTTTGCGGCAAGGGCCTTCCCGGAGACGCAGCGGCTGGCGGGGGAAGCCGTCCACCATCAGCGCGACCCGACCGGCGTCGTTGGGTCCGGGACGGATCCGCGGTTGGCCTGGACCTTCTCGGAGATCGTCGCTGCCGCTGAGGCCCGCCTGCAGGTCCTGAGAACGCAGTTGGGACGGCTGTCCCAGGCCGGCACCGCAATGACGGCAGCGCTATGTCCGGGCTCCGTCCAACCAAGCAGTTTCTCGCGCCTGGCGCGTTGGTTGGAGATGGGGCCAGACCGGCTTGGCGAGTGGCGTGTCTCCGCCACTCGTGCTGGTGCTGAGATGGCGCTCCAGTTCGCGTTGTCCTGGCATCCGGACCTGCAGCTGGATGCGTTGATGGGCCAGCGGGCCGGTTTGGAGCAGCACTTGCAGGAGCAAGCCGGCCGGATCGCCTCCCGGGCCAGCTACATCACCGAGTTCGCCTTCCACGATGAGTTCCATCCGGAGCAGACGGTAGACGGCAGGGCCGTGGATGGTGAGGACTACGGCTTGCTCTTCCAAGATCCGAAGGGGAGCTCGGAGGAGATAGGCGTCTACCGCGACGCGGGTGCTGAGGAGGACACCGGCACCTCGCTGGATCTGGAGGCCGCCAAGGGAGAGTCTTCAACGTCGCGACGCGGCGCTGGAGATGCCTGAGACACTTTGTGTAATAATTTGTTAAATAGCAGGTCCACCCACCCACTGGGGGTTTTTAGGGTGTAATGAACTCGGGCCGTGGGCCTTTTCTTAAATACTTGTGTAGATGTCGTGGGTGCTTTTGCTTTTTGCCTTCCGTTTTTTGGACCGATTTCATGCGTTTTTCCTTTCTCAAACCTCCCCCCCCCCACGAGTCAGACGGCCGAGGCTCCGGTCCGTGACAAGGAGTTCGGTTCTTTGAGAGGAGTGCGCAGGACTTGGGTCCCTCGAAATATTGAGCGTGAGAGAAACACCCACTGGGCCGGCTGGCGGCAATCCGGCGAAGCCGGTTGGCGAGCAGTCGGTCGTGTGGCTGTTCATTTGATGAATGGTTAGTCGGGTTGATCGACCTGGCAGCCTTTGACTTAGTGTATGAATCGTAAAGGAGCTTTGGCCCGTTGTGCTTGCCAGCCGACAGCCAAAGCTGGATCTATGGCTTTAGGGCGAAGTGGGGGACCGCGGCGTCCTAACTTTATCAGGAATCACCAAGTAAGGCGGCGGGGTGGCGACCGAGCCGGCCAGCCCCCGAGCCCCCGGGTCGAGCGAGTCGGACCGGTGGACGGGTTCAGTGGTATAGTGATGCAAGAAAATAGGACACAATAAATTGGTCGACAAAAGGCAGCCCCCGAGTCTTGTTCGGGGACCCCGTAATTTCACGCGTTTACATAAGGCAACGATACATACGCTCGTGCGGCTAACTGTAAAACGGGCAGAGGAGTTCCGCATTCCACGGCCGGGTCGTTTCTTCACCGACGTGTCCTTCTTGCGCTTCCTTGACTTGCGTGCGTTGATGAGGTAGTAGGCATTGCGGTCGCGCAAGGCCTTGCTCACGATGAATGGGCCCTCCCATGGAGGGGACAGCTTGTGCCGGCCTGCAATCTCTTGGACGAGTCGGAGGACGAGGTCGCCCTCGCGGAACGCAAGGGGGTTGATCTTCTTGCTGTGGTAGTGCCTCAGGCGTTGTTGGTAGATGGCCGAGCGACTGAGTTCCAGGAGGCGTGCTTCTTCGAGTAGGTCGACGCCGTCTTCGCAGGCTTCTCTGGCTTCGGCTTCGGTGTACATCGCGACGCGCAGCGAGTCGAACTCGACGTCGGTCGGGATGACGGCTTCGGCTCGATAGACGAGGAAGAACAGGGTGAACACAGTCGACCGATTCGGCGTGGTGCGTAGACTCCAGAGAATGGCTGGCAACTCGTCAAGCCAGCTGCCGGGTGAGCGGATGAGCGGCTCGACGAGTCACGGCTTAACGTCGGACATGATGAGTCCATTGGCCTGCTCGACCTGCCCGTTGGACTGCGGATGCACAACGGAGGCCAGGTCGAGGCGGATGCCGGAGACGGAGCAGTATTGTTCGAGCGCGCCCTTGGCGAAGTTGGTGCCGTTGTCGGTGATGATGCTGTTTGGCATGCCGTAGCGCACCGCTATGTCCTTGATGAATCGAACGGCTGTTGGCCCGTCAAGTTTCTTGATTGGTCTTGCCTCAATCCAATTGGTGAATTCGTCCACTGCCACCAGCAAGTGCATCGTGCCGCCTCGAGCGGTTTTGAAGGGTCCCACCATGTCGAGTCCCCAGACCGCGAAGGGCCAGGCGATCGGTATGGTGCGGAGTGCTGACGCCAGCTGGTGGTTGCGTTTGCTGAAGCGCTGGCATCCCTCACACTTGAGGACGAGCGAATCGACATCTTCGAGGGCCGTGGGCCAGTAGAAACCGTGGCGGAACGCCTTGGCCACCAGGGATCGTGATGCGGCGTGGTGCCCGCACTCGCCCTGGTGTATGTCGCGGAGGATGTCGATGCCCAGCTCCTACTTGATGCAGCGCTGGAACACGCCGGTGGAGCTACGCTTGACGAGCTCGTTGTTGATGATGCTGTAGGCGGACGCCCGACGCTGCACTTGCCGGGCTTCGGTCTCATCCATGGGGAGAACCCCTCTCTCCAATAATTCCGATATTGGGAGGGCCCAAGATGGAGCCGTAACCACGGCGAAGACGGCCACCATGGTGGGTTCTGAGTCGGCAGCCCCCGAGCCGGGTTGAGCAGCCCCCGGGTCGGCTATGGCGACGGCCGGGTCTGGGACGATGGTGGCCGGGTCGAGCTGAGCAGCCCCCGGGCCGGCTTCAGCAGTCCCCGGGCTGAACCCGGGCCGGGTTGAGGTGCGGCCGGGTCGTCTGGAACATGGATGGACTTGGAGTCCGGCGATGGCTTGACGGACGGCTTGCGCAGGTGCTCGAGGGAGACGCCGGACGGGATGGCTTGCCGGGATCTTGGCGAGCGTGTTGGCTGCTTCGTTCTCCGCGCGCGGGACATGGAGGAACTCGCAGCCCTCGAAGGATCCGGACAGCTTCTGGACGAGGAAGCGGTAGCTTGCCATGTTGGGGTCTGATACATCTCCAACGTATCTACTTTTCCAAACACGTTTTCCCTTGTTTTGGATTCTAACTTGTGTGATTTGAATGGAACTAACCCGGACTGACGCTGTTTTCAGCAGAATTGCCATGATGTTGTTTTATGTGTAGAAAACAAAAGTTCTCGGAATGACCTGAAACTCCACAGAATATCTTACAATAAATAATAAAAAATCCTCGCCAAAGATGAAGACCAGGGGGCCCACACCCTTGTCATGAGGGTGGGGGCGCCCCCCTAGGGCACGCCCCTACCTCGTGGGCCCCCTGGAGACCTCCCGGCTCCAACTCTATATAACTGCTTTCGGGGAGAAAAAAAATAGGAGAGAAGAAATCATCGCGTTTTACGATACGGAGCCGCCGCCAAGCCCTAAAACCTCTCAGGAGGGCTGATCTGGAGTCCGTTCGGGGCTCCGGAGAGAGGGATTCATCGCTGTCGTCATCATCAACCATCCTCCATCACCAATTTCATGATGCTCACCGCCGTGCGTGAGTAATTCCATCATAGGCTTGCTGGACGGTGATGGGTTGGATGAGATTTATCATGTAATCGAGTTAGTTTTGTTAGGGTTTGATCCCTAGTATCCACTATGTTCTGAGATTGATGTTGCTATGCCTTTTCTATGCTTAATGCTTGTCACTAGGGCCCGAGTGCCATGATTTCATATCTGAACCTATTATGTTTTCATCAATATATGAGAGTTCTAGATCCTATCTTGCAAGTCTATAGTCACCTATTATGTGTTATGATCCGTTAACCCCGAAGTGACAATAATCGGGATACTTACCATTGATGACCGTAGTTTGAGGAGTTCATGTATTCACTATGTGCTAATGCTTTGTTCTGGTTCTCTATTAAAAGGAGGCCTTAATATCCCTTAGTTTCCATTAAGACCCCACTACCACGGGAGGGTAGGACAAAAGATGTCATGCAAGTTCTTTTCCATAAGCACGTATGACTATATTCGGAATACATGCCCAGATTACATTGACGAATTGGAGCTAGTTCTATGTCACCCCATGTTATGACTGTTACATGATGAACCGCATCCGACATAATTACCCATTATTGATCCAATGCCTACGAGCTTTCCATATAGTGGTTTACGCTTATTTACTTTCCCGTTGATATTGTTACAATCACTACAAAATACCAAAAACATTACTTTGCTTTCATTATCTTTTGTTACCATTACCATCACTATCATATTACTTTGCTACTAAACACTCTGCTACATATATTAAGTTTCCAGGTGTGGTTGAATTGACAACTCAGCTGCTAATATTTGAGAATATTCTTTGGCTCCCCTTGTGTCGAATCAATAAATTTGGGTTGAATACTCTACCCTTGAAATCCGTTGCGATCCCCTATACTTGTGGGTTATCACAACTAATTTCTGGCGCCGTTGCCAGGGATCATTGCTCTATTCTTTGAGTCACTTGGGATATATATCTGCTTATCATTATGAAGAACTCGAGAGATCCAAAAACCAAGATCTATCCCTCAACTACAAGGGGAGGTAAGGAACTGCCATCTAGCTCTGCACTTGATTCACCTTCTGTTTTGAGTAAGCTTGCGACACCTAAACCTGCTTCTGTTATTCGCTCTGATATGTCGCATGTTATTGATGATGCTACTTCTGCTATACATGATACTTATGATGAAACTACCTCTATGCCTGATACTACTATGCCACTTAGTGATTTTCTCGAGGAACGACTTGCTAGGGCTAGAGAGATTGAAAATATTGAATCTGATTATGAAGATGAAAGTGGTGATGAAGAATCACTTGTTATTCCTGAGGGTTATTTATTTGATCAAGATGCATCTTTAGCCATTTTAGCTTGCAAAGATAGATATGAACTCAAAAGGTTATCAGCTAAATGGAATAAGCAATATCTAAATGCTAGGATGAGACCTGATCCTGCTTTTGCTACTTCACCTATCTGTGTTGCTGATAAGGATTATGAATTCTCTGTTGATCCTGATATAATTACTTTGGTTGAATCTGAACCTTTTCATGGCTATGAATATGATCCTTTTCATGGCTATGAATCTGAAACTGTTGTGGCACATCTTACTAAATTAAATTATATAGCTACCCTGTTCACTAATGATGAGAGATCTCGCTACTTTTATATCCTTAAAATATTTCCATTCTCATTAAAGGGTGATGCTAAGATATGGTTTAATTCTCTTGATCCTGGTTGTGTGTGTAGTCCCCAGGATATGATTTACTACTTCTCTGCTAAATATTTCCCTGCTCATAAGAAAGCTGCTTTAAAGGAAATATACAACTTTGTGCAAATTAAAGAAGATAGTCTCCCACAAGCTTGGGGGAGGCTTCTCAAGTTACTTAATGCTTTGCCTGATCATCCTCTTAAGAAAAATGAAATACTTGATATCTTTTATAATGGACTAACCGATGCTTCCAGAGATTACCTAGATAGTTGTGTTGGTTCTCTTTTCAGGGAAAGAACACCGGATGAAGCTGAAATCTTATTGAATAATATGTTGAAAAATGAAAATAATTGGGCACCTCCTGAGCCAGCTCCTTCTCCAATTAATGATCCTATTCCTAAACCAACTCTGAAGAAGAGAGGTATTCTATTTCTCAGTCCTGAAGATATGCAAGAGGCAAAGAAATCCATGAAAGAAAAAGGTATTAAAGCTGAAGATGTTAAGAATTTACCTCCTATTGAAGAAATACATGGACTTAATTTACCGCCTGCCGAAGAAACATATGATCTTAATCCTTTATTTATTGAAGAACCTCCATACCTCGATAACCCGACACAGGTAGTAAAGGTAAATTCTCTCTATAGATATGATAAATCTGAAATCCATTTACTAAGTTTGCTAGCCCATGCTTAGATGAGTTTGATAAATTTATGGCTAAGCAAGAAGACTTTAATGCTTATTTTGGTAGACAATTAAAATACAATTCAAATATGCTTGGACACTTGGGTGATTATATGGCTAATATTAGAGGTGAACTTAAACTTGTTAGCAAACATGCTTCTATGGTTACCACTCAAGTAGAACAAGTACTTAAAGCTCAAAAGGAATTGCTCAATGAGATGAATAGTAAGAAAAATGATTATGCTGTTAAAGTGGCTACTAGAACTGGTAGAATGACTCAGGAACCTTTGTATCCTGAAGGCCACCCTAAGAGAATTGAGCAAGATTCTCAGAGAAATAATATTGATGCACCTAGTTCTTCTAAAAGGAAGAAAAAGAAAAATGATAGAACTATGCAAACTTCTAGTGATCCTATTGCTGAACCACCTGATAATCCAAATGATATTTCTATTTCTGATGCTGAAACTCAATCTGGCAATGAACATGAACCTAATCAAAATGTTCATAATGATGTTCATAATGATGCTCAACCTAGTAATGACAATGATGTAGAAATTGAACCTACTGTTGATCTTGATAACCCACAATCAAAGAATCAACGTTATGATAAGAAAGACTTTGTTGCTAGGAAACATGGTAAAGAAAGAGAGCCTTGGGTTCAGAAACCCATGCCTTTTCCTCCCAAACCATCCAAGAAAAAGGATGATGAGGATTTTGAGCGCTTTGCTGAAATGATTAGACCTATCTTTTTGCGTATGCGATTGATTGATATGCTTAAAACAAATCCTTATGCTAAGTACATGAAAGATATTGTTACAAATAAAAGAAAGATACCGGAAGCTGAAATTTCCACCATGCTTGCTAATTACACTTTTAAGGGTGGAATACCAAAGAAACTTGGAGATCCACGAGTACCTACTATACCATGCTCCATTAAAAGAAACTATGTTAAAACTGCTTTATGTGATCTTGGAGCCGGTGTTAGTGTTATGCCTCTCTCTTTATATCATAGACTTGATTTGAATAAGTTGACACCTACTGAAATATCTTTGCAAATGGCTGATAAATCAACTGCTATACCTGTCGGTATTTGTGAGGATGTGCCTATTGTAGTTGCAAACGTTACTATTTTAACGGACTTTGTTATTCTTGATATTCCCGAGGATGATAGTATGTCTATTATTCTTGGAAGACCTTTTCTTAATACTGCAGGGGCTGTTATTGATTGCAACAAAGGCAATGTCACTTCTCATGTTAATGGTAATGAGCACACGGTACACTTTCCGAGGAAACAACCTCAAGTTCATAGTATCAATTCTATTGGAAAAATTCCATCGATTATATTTGGAGGTTTTGAATTTCCTCTTCCTACTGTCAAGAAGAAATATGATATACTTATTATTGGGGATGTGCATATCCCCGTTGAGGTAACCTAGTGTTATTCCAAATTTCTCCTGTTTCATGATAATCGGAATGAGTTTGTTAACAAGACTTGATCAACCTTGTTAGTGGATTCCTTTTGATGAGCATGAGATGGATGAAACTAGAAACACAACCTTCTATACCCTCTCTATACTTTCTGTTATTTAGTTGAAATAAAGTAAAAATAAATAATTTTCTGTCTGTTATCTGATTATCCGTGCAATATAAAAATACCTCGAAAATAAAAGTTCTCCAAATGCCCTGAAAATTAAATAGGATTTTTTATAGAATATTTGAGGATTTATGGAACAAAGAACACACCAGGGGGCCAAGCACCTTGCCACGAGGGTGGAGGGCGCGCCCACCCTCCTAGGGCGCGCCCCCCTGCCTCGTGATCCCACGGTGGCCCTCCTCCCCTTATTCTTTCAGCCACACACTTCATCTTCCTCCCCCAAACATGAAAAACCAGCTCAAACCCGAGTCCAAGCTCGTTTTGCTGCCATTTTCGATCTCCTTGCTCAAAGCACCTCTCACAAAACTGCTTGGGGAGATTGTTCCTTGGTATGTGACTCCTCCATTGGTCCAATTAGTTTTTGTTCTAGTGCTTTAATTCATTGAAATTTTTTGCTGCTTAGGTGACCCTGTTCTTGAGCTTGCATGTCAAATTTATATGGTCAAAAGTAGTTTTGATGCATGATATAGGCTCTAGGTACTTGTAGGAGTAGTTGCTATCAATATTATTGAGTTTGGTTTAATTTTATTTTGAAGTTACTAAAAATTTCAGAATTTTTCATAAAATGATGAGGATATTATTGAGGGGCTCATCGAGTCAAAGCTTGAAGGAAAAGGCACCGAAGCCTAAGTATAATTTGTCGCGCACCGCGGAGGTTGGGGCGTGTGAATGGCCTTCCGAGGATTTCTTGAGAGCAGCCGGGATTTGTGAATATTTTCATGAATTGGCTCATAATGCAGGCCTCACCACTTTCCTCCACGACCAATACCATCAGTATCTCTTACTCACAAATACCTTTGTGCAAAACATTCATTTTCATTCTAGGAACTCACCACCTACGGTGGAGTTTCATTTATATGATGAGCATAAGGAGATGTCACTTTATGATTTTTATCGGATTTGTTTAGTCCCTTTTGGGGGCAAGACAGAAGAACCACATCATGATGATGTGGAGGGATTTATTAATACTATCACTGTAGGGGAAACTAGGAAGGTTTCCGATGCACGAATCACTAGCATACATTTTCCTGTTTTACGTTACTTTGCATTATTTGCTAGTCGTTGCTTAATTGGACGTGGAAACTGTGGAAACCTTAGTATCCCTGATATAATTATTCTGCTCCAAGGTTTATACAGTGATAACACTTTTAGTATGGGCGGCATTAATGCTAGACGGTTAAGTATGAACCATACTAAGGGTCCCATCTTTGGAGGCATCTATGCTACACGCCTAGCTGCACATTTTAACATACCTATTAGGCATGCTGAGAAGGAAGAAAAAGTGCTGCCTTGTGTTTATTTACATTATAAAAGTATGGTGGCACATGATTTTATTGTTAAGAATAGGGCAGGAGAGCTTAAATATCAATTGTGCTTTAATAAACATCATCCTGAGACTATTACCTTGCCTGCTCCTTCTTTGCTTGATTTGACTGTAGGCAAGTACCTTGTTCCGTTGACGGCTATCCACGCCTACCGGAACCCTGCACCAGCCGAGGAGCCAAAACCGGAACCACAATTTGATCCTTCACGACAGTCTAACTATCAGTGGGATCCGGAGATGATTGCCAGCCAGTGGCAATCGGAGCCTTCTTCTTCCTCATCGCAGTACGACCCCAACTATTATTATGGATATCCGCCAGGCTAGCCATGGCCATAGACCAACTAAGGCCAAAAGCCTAAGCTTGGGGGAGTACGTATTTCTCACCGACATTACATTTATGTTCACACACACTCATTGCTAGATGTCGGTGCTCATACTCTTTCATCGTATTATCCATGCTAGTTTATTTCCTTTTATGCTTTCTTCTTGTGTGTTTAATAAACCTTAAGAAAAACCAAAAAAATTAGTTGTAGCTTTTAATCAATTTACTTTCCATGCTTGTAGTAGTAATTAAAAAGAAAACCCAAAAATATTTCCCGTTCTTCTTTTGCTTGTTGGGAGCTTTCCCGTGTAAATAGTTTTATTTCTTTTCTCTCTCTGGGGGTCAGTAGGAGAAGACCATGATTAAATTGTTGAAGTGGCTCTTATATGCATTATTGTTTATCTGGCAAAAGAGCCCATATTGCTCTGTCTTCTCCTGTTTATTGAATGCTCACAGATTCCAGCTTAGTCCAATGCACGTGCACTCTTATTATTATTCACATCATTCGGTCGTGCAAGTGAAAGGCAATTATGATGATATATGATGGACTGACTGAGATGAGAAAAGCTGGTACGAACTCGACCTCTTTTGTTTTTGTAAATATGATGAGTTCATCGTTCTTGATTCAGCTTGTTATGAATAAACATGTTTGCAATGACAATTAGAGATCATAGTTGCTTGTGCCATGCTTGATTAGCTATGAGTTATAATGGTTTACCTTGCGTGCCAACATGCTATTAAAATGGTTATGATGTGGTATGATAGGGTGGTATTCTCCTCTGAATGATTTAAGTGACTTGACTTGGCACATGTTCACGCATGTAGTTGAAACAAATCAACATAGCCTTCACGATATTTATGTTCATGGTGGATTATATCCAACTCATGCTTACATCCAATGTTTATTAATTTTAATGCATGTACATGGCTGTTGCCGCTCTCTAGTTGGTCGCTTCCCAGTCTTTTGCTAGCCTTCACCTGTACTAAGCGGGAATACTGCTTGCGCATCCAATCCCTTAAACCCCAAAGTTATTCCAGATGAGTCCACTATACCTTCCTATATGCGGTATCTACCTGCCGTTCCAAGTAAATTTGTATGTGCCAAACTCTAAACCTTCAAATAATCATCCTGTTTTGTATGCTCGAATAGCTCATGTATCAACTAGGGATGTCCGCATCTGCCATGTTAGGCGGGTTATTCTCAAGAGGAGTGGACTCCAGTCCTCACTTACGAGATAAATGGTTGGTCACCGGGATGCCCAGTCCCATGCTTTATGCAAACTAAATCAAAAATAATTGCAAACAAAACTCCCCCTGGGACCTGATGTATGTTGGAGGCACTCATTGTTTCAAGCAAGCCATGGATTGATGTTTGTTGGTGGAGGGGGAGTATAAACTTTACCATTCTGTTTGGGAACCGCCTATAATGTGTGTAGTATGGAAGATATCGCCATCTCTTGGTTGTTATGTTGACAATCAAAGTATACCGCTCAAAATGTTATTCACATCTATTTCAAAACCGAGCTCTGGCACCTCTACAAATCCCTGCTTCCCTCTGCGAAGGGCCTATCTATTTACTTTTATGTTGAGTCGTCACCCTCTTATTAAAAAGCACTAGCTGGAGAGCGCAGCTGTCATTTGCATTCATTACTGTTAATTTATATTGGGTGTGACTATTATTGGATCTCTTTTACCATGAATTACGATGTCTAGTCAGTCCTTGATCTTTAAAGGTGCTCTGCATTTATGTTTCGCGGTCTCAGAAAGGGCTAGCGAGATACCATCTTGTTATATCATATTATGATTGTTTTGAGAAAGTGTTGTCATCCGAGTTTTATTATTATGGCTCGCTAGTTGATTATGCTATTGATATGAGTAAACATGAGACCTAAGAATTATTTCAAATATGGTTAGTTATAATCTTTGCTGAAAACTCGAACGCTAGCTTGACATATTTACAACAACAAGAGCAAACAGAGTTTGTAAAAGTTTTTCTTTATTTCTTTCAGTTTGTCAACTGAACTGCTTGAGGACAAGCAAGGGTTTAAGCTTGGGGGGGTTGATACATCTCCAACGTATCTACTTTTCCAATCACTTTTGCCCTTGTTTTGGACTCTAACTTGTATGATTTGAATGGAACTAACCTGGACTGACGCTGTTTTCAGCAGAATTGCCATGATGTTGTTTTATGTGTAGAAAACAAAAGTTCTCGGAATGACTTGAAACTCCACGGGATATCTTACAATAAATAATAAAAAATCCTTGCCAAAGATGAAGACCAGGGGGCCCACACCATTTCCACGAGGGTGGGGGGCGCCCCCCCTAGGGCGCGCCCCCTACCTCATGGGCCCCGTGGAGACCTCCTGACTCCAACTCCAACTCTATATAACAGCTTTCAGGGAGAAAAAAATAGGAGAGAAGAAATCATCGCGTTTTACGATACGAAGCCGCCGCCAAGCCCTAAAACCTCTCGGGAGGGCTGATCTGGAGTCCGTTCGGGGCTCCGGAGAGGGGGATTCGTTGCCGTCGTCATCATCAACCATCCTCCATCACCAATTTCATGATGCTCACCACCGTGCGTAAGTAATTCCATCGTAGGCTTGCTGGACGATGATCGGTTGGATGAGATTTATCATGTAATCAAGTTAGTTTTGTTAGGGTTTGATCCCTAGTATCCACTATGTTCTGAGATTGATGTTGCTATGACTTTGCTATGCTTAATGCTTGTCACTAGGGCCCGAGTGCCATGATTTCAGATCTGAACCTATTATGTTTTCATCAATATATGAGAGTTCTAGATCCTATCTTGCAAGTCTATAGTCACCTATTATGTGTTATGATCCGTTAACCCCGAAGTGACAATAATCTGGATACTTACCGGCGATGACTGTAGTTTGAGGAGTTCATGTATTCACTATGTGCTAATGCTTTGTTCCGGTTCTCTATTAAAAGGAGGCCTTAATATCCCTTAGTTTCCATTAGGACCCCACTGCCACGGGAGGGTAGGACAAAAGATGTCATGCAAGTTATTTTCCATAAGCACGTATGACTATATTCGGAATACATGCCTACATTACATTGACGAATTGGAGCTAGTTCTGTGTCACCCTATGTTATGACTGTTACATGATGAACCGTATCCGGCATAATTATCCATCGTTGATCCAATGCCTACGAGCTTTCCATATACTGGTTTACGCTTATTTACTTTCCCATATTGTTACAATCACTACAAAATACCAAAAACATTACTTTGCTTTCATTACTCTTTTGTTACCAGTACCATCACTATCATATTACCTTGCTACTAAACGCTCTGCTGCAGATACTAAGTTTCCAGGTGTGGTTGAATTGACAACTCAGCTGTTAATACTTGAGAATATTCTTTGGCTCCCCTTGTGTCGAATCAATAAATTTGGGATGAATACTCTACCCTCGAAATCTGTTGCAATCCCCTATACTTGTGGGTTATCAGGGTCGCGGGCGTCCCATTCGCCGGAGCACTGCTGCACCACCAGGTCCAAGTCGCCGTAGCACAGGATGCGCCAGATGCCGAGTTCCTTGGCAAGCCGGAGGCCGTGCCCAAGGGCTTCGTACTCGGCGACGTTGTTGGCGCGGGGAAGTGGGTCTGGAGCGAGTAGCGGAGCCGATCTCCCTTTGGGGATGGCAGAACAATGTCGGCCCCCATGCCGAGTCGCATCTTGGACCCGTCGAAGTGCATGCACCAATGCGTCGAGTCGGGAGGCGGCGGCAAGTACTAGGTCTCGGTCTAGTCGACGAGGAAGTCGGCCAGGGCTTGAGACTTGATCGTGGTGCGGGGCTCATAGAGAATGGTGTGGCCGGCTAGCTGGATTGCCCACTTGGCAACCCGGCCAGAGGCGTCCCAGCACCCGATGATTTCTCCGATAGGCGCCGTGCTGACCACGGTGACAACGTGCTCTTGGAAATACTGCTTCAGCTTCTCGACGGTGAGGTACACGCCGTAACACATCTTCTGGTAGTGCGGGTAGTTCTGCTTGGAGTTGGAGAGCACCTCGCTCAGGTAGTAGACTGGGCGCTGGACGGCTTGGATCTTGCCCTTCTCTGGTCGCTCGACCACCAGCACCGTGCTGACCGCTCACGAGGTCACGGCTATGTAGAGCAGCAGCGGCTCCTTGTCGGTCGGCGCGGCCAGGACAGGTGCGGTGGAGAGCATGCGCTTGAGGTCTTGGAAGGCCTCGTCTGCCTTGCCGTTCCATTCAAACGGGCTCATGTTCTTCATCAGCTGGTACAGGGGTAGCGCCCTCTCGCCCAGCCGGCTTAGAAATCGGCTGACCAAGGCCAAGCATCCGGTGAACTTCTGGACATCGCGCAGCCGAGCCGGCTTGCGCATGCGCTCGATGGCCTTGATCTTCTCCGGGTTCGCCTCAATGTCGCGTTTCGAGACGAGGAAGCCGAGTAGCTTTCCGGTCGGGACACCGAAGACACATTTTTCCGGGTTAAGCTTGACCTTGTATTCGCAGAGGTTGGCGAACGTTTCCTTCAAATCATCGAGAAGCGTGAGGTGCTGCTTGGTCTTCACCATGATGTCGTCCACGTACAAGTGGATATTGCGGCCGAGTTGCGGCAGCAGGCATTTCTGCATGCTTCGCTGGAAGGTGGCGCCGGCGTTCTTCAAGCCGAACAACATGGTGATGTAGCAATACGCCCCAAAAGGCGTGATGAAGGACGTCTTCAGGGCGTCGGCCGGGTCTAGCTTGATCTGGTGGTACCGGAGTAAGCGTCCAGGAAGGACAGGAGCTCACACCCGGCGGTCGAGTCGATGATTTGGTCGATCCGCGGGAGGGCGAACGGATCCTTTGGACAGGCCTTGTTGTGGCTGGTGTAGTCGATACACATGCGCCAGGTCTTGATCTTCTTTAGGACGAGGACTGGATTGGCCAGCCAGTCGGGGTGAAATACTTCCTTTATGAAGCCGGCCGCCAAAAGCTTGGCGACCTCTTCACCAATGGTCCTTCTCTTTTCTTCGGAAAATTTTCGTAGGGGTTGACGGACGGGCTTGGCGTCCTTGCGAATGTGAAGTTTGTGCTCGGCCTACTTCCTCGGGATACCCGGCATGTCCTTGGGGGTCCATGCGAAGATATCCCGATTCTCACGGAGGAAGTCGATGAGCTTGCCTTCCTATTTGCTGTCAAGGAGGGCGCCTACGACGACGTACTTGCCGCAGCTGGGGTCTTCTGGGTTGAGCTTCACTTTCTTGATCTCCTTGGAGGGCTTGAAGGCGGCCTCGTCGGTCGGGTCCAAGGTCGGGATCGACGCGGCGGAGGCCTCGCCTGCCAGGGCAACGATCCGATCGAGCTGGTGCCGCTCCTCGGCAATGACCAGCGACTCGGCCAACTTGGCGCCGTCTCGGGCACACTCTAGGGACTTGCGGTAATCACCGGTGATGGTGATGAGGCCCTTGGGACCCAGCATCTTCATCTTCAGGTACGCGTAGTGGGGAACCGCCATGAACTTGGCGAGCGCGGGCCGGCCCAGCAACGCGTGATACGCGTTGGACAGGTGCACCACTTCGAACCAGATCGGTTCGTGCCGGAAGTGGCTGTTGTCACCGAACATGACGTCTAGCCGGACCCGGCCAATGGGGGAGCAGGAGAGGCCGGGCACGATGCCGTGGAAGATCGTCCGGGTCAGCTCCAGGTCCTCGGTCTTGAGGCCGAGCTTGGTCATCGTTCGCGGTAGAGGATGTTCATGCTGCTGCCGCCGTCGATGAGGACTCGGGAGAACTTGCATGTGCTCTGCGTGACGATGGTGGGGTTGAGAACGAGGGCATAAACACCCGGACTCGGCATGACTGCCGGGTGATCCTCCCAGGTCCAGGTGATCGGGCGATCCAACCAATGCATGAACTCTGGCTTGGCTGGGACGACGGTGTTCACCTCCTGCCAAAGGAGGCGCTCGCTGCGCTTGTCATCGCCGAGGCTGATGAAGATGATGTAGGCCGTGTTCTGGTCCGGGTAGGCGTCGTTGCGCATCGCGCCGCCAGCTAGAGGCGGCGGTGGAGGCAGAGGCGGCTGTCCCGCACCTGGAGCCGGAGGGGGCGGGACGTCACCCCTCATGTTGCGCTTGGTGATGGCGCACTGCCGGAGCGTGTGCGTGGAGGGTTTTGCGCCGCTGTGGTGCTTGCAGGGGGTGTCGAGCATCTGCTCGAAGCTCATGGCGGGTTGCCATGTCGTCTTGCTGGTTTGCCGGCGCTTTGCCGCTGGGTCCGTCGCGGGCTCGGCGACCGCGACGAGCTAGTTGTCGCGACGCGGCGCCGGCTGGTCGGCCTTGCGCTTGTTGTTCTAGTGATGCTGCTTCCGGCTGCTTTCGCCGGCCGGCTTCGGAGGGGGAACCGGCTTCGTCTTGCTGGCTTCATCCAGCGCCACCTGGATCTTCATGGCAGAGTCAGCGTTGGCGTACTTGTCCGCCGTCACCATGAGCGCGGCCATGGTGGCCGGCTCGGAGCGTAAGAGCTTGTGCTTGAGTAGGGTGCCGTCTCGGCACCCGTTGATGAAGTACTAGATCGCCTGGACTTCATGGACGCCCTCGCAGCTATTCTAGAGCTCGGTCCAGCATGTGAGGTACTCGCGACCGGTCTCCAAAGGCCCCTGCACGCACATGGCAAGCTGGCTAGGGCGGCCGGGTCGCTTGTAGGTCCTTGTGAAGTTGTGGATGAAGGCTTCCTCGAAGTCCACCCACGTGTTGATGTTGCCCATCGGCAGGTTGTTCAACCACGTGCGAGCCGACCCTTGGAGCATGAGCGGTGCATAGCGCACGGCGAGACGACGATTGGCACCGGTGATGCCAATGGCCGTGGTGTAGTCGGTGAGCCAATCTTCTGGCTTCATCGTCCCGTTGTACTTGGGGGAGTCGTGGGGGATCATGAATCCTTTGGGGAAGGGCTCCTCCCGGATGCGGGGGCCGAAGCACGCCGGCCTGATAGCGCCGCTCTCCTCCATCTCCAGGGAGTGAGCGAGCCGATGGAGGCGGTGGCGAGCGTCGGCGTCGTCGATGGTGCGTGGGCCGAGTCGACTTGCGGCCAGGCCACGGGGGGCCGGGTCGGTTGGAGCCGGATGTCGGCCATGCTGGCCGGGTCCATGCTGGATCTCTAGGACAGGTTCGTCGCCCAATCCATCAGCAACTGTAGTGGCTGTGTCGCGCCGAGTCCGGGCTCGGCCGGAGTGCGCCTCGCCGGGTGGCGAGGAAGCGGTGTGCAGAAGTTCGCCGGACCCGCCAAGGCGGGCGAAGCCGGATCCCGCTGGCTTGGCGAGCTGGTTGAGGCGGTCCTGTTGGGTGTTGGCGGCATGGAGGAGTTCGCGCATCCGCCCGATGCGCTCTTTTAGCTCCTCACCCGCGAGCTGGTCCAGGCCGGCTGCGACTGCCTGGGCAGCGTGCATGTTCTTCGCTGGGGTTTCGTAGACGGTTGGGACGGCACCGAGGGCCTGGCCGATCGCTCCTCCCCGGGCGTGCACATCGGCGACCCGGCTTGGGTCAGCAGTGGCGGGCATAAATCCGTAGGCGGCATCGCGCTCCAGCTGAGTGGCGTCCAGGCGACGCTGAGTGGCGGCGAGCGTCTTGGACAGGTCCAGCATCTGCTGGCGCCTTTCCTCGAGCTGGGTTCGGGACTCAGTGAAATTGGTGGCGTCGACGTCGGTGCCGATGGGGATGCGGAGGCTCTGCATCGTGGCGCGCAATGGATCAGATGGCTCGATCCGTTCCGCTGCGGCCCTGGCTTCGACAGCCTTCCTCGTCTTGCTCGACGAGGAGGAGGCGCCGTCGCTGATGACGAAGACCTCCACGTGGACGTCCATTGCCCCGGCGGAAATGCCGCCGCCGAGGGAGAGGGGAGAGTCGGAGTAGCTGAGCACCTCGCTGGGGTACTCGTCGGCCGCGAACGCATCGGAGATGCGCAGCGCGGCGAAGGAGGCGACAAGCGCGCCAACGACGTCGTCCGCCAGTGTGTCGGACTCATCGGTGTAGGAGAAGGGCCCCGTCTGAAGCATGTTCCTGGCCAGCTCCTCGAGCTGCCCCACGGTGGGCGCCAACTGTCGTGGTGGGCGCACGGCAGATGCCAAGGGATGGCTAAAGAGAGGAGGAGGCTCGAGGGCGCTGGTGGACTCCAGAGGCAAGGTTGGTATGAGCGGGCGCGGGACACCGGACATACCCAGGTTCGGGGCTCTCCGGAGAGATAATACCCCTAGTCCCGCCGAGTGTTGTTGTATGATTGATAGTACAATGTTGCTCCTGGAGCTGTATGGAGGAGGAAGGAAGCTGGCCAAGGCTTAGGCAGTTCCCTCTCCTTGGGTGTTGCTCACTAGGTGTGTGTGATGGAAAGAGTTCTCTCTGTTGTGTTGTGATCGCGGGATCCCGGGGGGTTTTATAGTCCAACCCCCCGGGGGTACAATGGTAATGTAACAAGTCGGTGGGTCCGTATTGTCGGTGTCCGGGAACCCGGACTGGGTCCCGCTGAGGGCTTGTGGTTCACCGGGTTCCCCTAGGTGTGGGCCCCGCATGCCTAGGGGGACTGCGTCGTCTTGTCGATTGTCAGGGCATGGCCGAGTCGAGTCGTGTACAGTGCTCTCCGTCAAGTCGCCGCTCACTGTTGTCAGCGGTGAAGGCGGGGGCATTGTAGCCACGCCGGCCCTGGTCAGCGGGTAGGTGAGGGGCACTGTTGTTACGTACCCACTGACCCAAGGCATGGGCGGGGCACTGTCACCTCGGTCATCATTGATTGAAGTCTTGTCCCATCATACGGCCTGGATGGGACGGGAGTGGACCCGCGGCTGGATTGCATAGCATGCCACGGGTGGCACTGGCTTGTTGAGGAGGTTTCGGTCATGCCGGGTTCGGCTGTCTTGCGCTAGTTGTTGGGGCCAAGTCGACGTGTCTTGCCGGGTCGGATAGTCTGGACGGCTTGCGGGGCCTGGCCGGGTCGAGCGACCCGGGCAAGCGCGTGCCGGTATTGAGGGGCAGTGCCAACCCCGTTGTTTTTTGAAGAGGATCTGGGTTCCGTTGCCTGCCCGGGGTCCATCCCCCCGACACTATCTCTATCATATCTCACTTTCTCAAGTGACTGTGAAGGCATTGACAACCCAATTATCGCGTTGGTTGCGAGGTTCTTGAATGTTTGTGTAGGTACTAGGTGACTTGTGCGTTGTCTCCTACTGGATTGATACCTTGGTTCTCAAAAACTAAGGGAAATACTTACGCTACTTTGCTGCATCACCCTTTCCTCTTCAAGGGAAAACCAACGCATGCTCAAGAGGTAGCACTGAGGAAGAATAAGGCGTGGGGTAGAAAGGTGGGTCCTTATCCTCTTATAAAGGCAGTGAATATCAAGCGCCCCCACGTGCCTTAAAACTCGCCTATTCCCAAGGGGTTGTGCAAATGGCATGGTTGGATTACCCAAACTCGTATTGATGAGAATCTCGCAATAAGGGGACATGATCTCCGTTTTGACAAGACGTGTCAATAGAGGCCGCGCCTCGAGGCGCGGAGCCGGAGGCCACAAAACGGTTCGAAATAATGATAAGGCCAGTACATAATGTCTCACCGAAAAAGCTGTCAGTGGGCATGACTTGTTTTGTTTAAGTATTTCACCCTTGTGGTTCAGGGTTGTAACTGATTATGCAAGCCAGATATAGTTCTTTTTTTCAGCTATTCTGGAGTATTCGGAGGAGGAACCCGCCTTACAATGCCGAAGACAATCTGCGCGCCGCACACATCGTCATTGAAGCCTGGTTCAGGGGCTACTGAGGGAGTCATTGATTAGGGGGTCCCTGGGCGTTCGGGCTACATGACATGGGCTGGACTGATGGGCCGTGAAGATACAAGATAGAAGGCCTTCCCCCGTGTCCGGATGGGACTCTCCTTTGCGTGGATGGCAAGCTTGGCGTTCGGATATGAAGATTCCTTGCTCTGTAAACCGACTTTATACAACCCTAGGCCCCTCCGGTGTCTATATAAACCGGAGGGTTTAGTCCGTAGAGGCAATAATAATCATATAGGCTAGACATCTAGGGTTTAGCCATTATGATCTCGAGGTAGATCAACTCTTGTAACCCCTATACTCATCAAAGTCAATCAAGCAAGAAGTAGGGTATTACCTCCATTAAGAGGGCCTGAATCTGGGTAAACATCGTGTCCCTTGTCCTTTGATCCTCGGGCGCACAGTTCGGGACCGCCTACCCAAGATCGGACGGTTTTGACACCGACACCCTCCCATTCTTCAAGCTGATGAAAAAGAAGGGACCATTCGAGTGGACTCCGGAGGCTACTGCGGCGTTCCAAGACCTCAAGAAGTACCTCACAAGCCCGCCGGTGATGGTAGCGCCACACCCCCTCAAGCCCTTGGTGCTCTACTTGGCCTCCACACCTCACTCGGCCAACATGGCGCAGGTAGCGGTCCGGGAGGAGCGCCCGGCCAAGGGCTCGGGGAGCAGCACCCCACAACCTGTCAGAACGCAGTGACGTCAGGATGGCACTCCTGAGGCCTCGGCTACCCCAACATAAGACCAAGCCCCTCAGGACAGAGCTCCTGAGGCCCCGGCTTCCCCAACCAGCGACCAGACTCCTGAGACCATCGGGCCTCAGGAGGTACAAGACGTCACCAACACTTCCGCCCTTGTCGGGCACCCGGTGTACTTCGTCAGCACGGTGCTGTGCGATGCGCGGGCACGCTACCCCATGCCACAAAAGCTCTTGCTCGCGCTTCTAGTCGCCTCCCGCAAGTTGCGCCACTACTTCCAGGGCCACCCCATCAAAGTTGTCTCAGCTTACCCACTGGAGAGGGTGCTCAGGAGCCCCAATGCGTCAGGGAGGGTCGCATAATGGAACATCAAACTGTAGGCATTCCAGTTGGAGTTCAGCACCACCAGAATCATCAAGGGTGCGGCGCTCGCCAACTTCATGGTGGAATGGACCGACGTTCCTAGCCTAGAAGTGGGCGAGGATCGATGCCTCTCGCCGGGAAGCGAAGCGCTAGACGGCTGGGTCATGTACTTCGACAGCACATTCGTCTGTCAGGGCGCAGGGGCTGGAGCTGTCCTCATCTCGCCCACCCAAGACAAGCTCTACTACGTCATGCAGCTCTGCTTCCAGCGGGGCGAGAAGGTGTCCAACAACATTGCGGAGTACGAAGGCCTGATCGCCGGGCTCAAGGCTGCGGTAGCCTTGGGAGTGAAGCGCTTCACCATCAAGGGCGATTCCCAGCTCCTCATCAACTTCACCAACAAAGTATATGAGCCGAAGGACGAACACATGGGAGCATACCTTACAAAGGTACGCAAAATTGAGAAGCAATTCTTGGGCTTGGAAATGCAGCGTGTGCCGCGCGACACGAATAAGGAAGCAAATGACATCGCCAAGATGGCATCCCGACGCCTGCCCCAGGAGCCTGGCATCTTTGAGGAGCGGCTCTTCAAGCCGCCGGCAGCCCCTCCTGCTATGGAACCAACATCACCTCAGGAGGAGCTCCCTCCAGCGCCCCTCTCAGGAGCCCCCACTTGCGGTCCGACCTTGGGAGCATGTCTACTCCTCGCGCTTGAGCCTCCGGAGGGGTGCTGGATGCTACCTCTTGAGCACTGTGTTGGTTTTCCCTTGAAGAGGAAAGGGTGCTGCAGTAAAATAGCGTAAGTATTTCCCTCAGTTTTTGAGAACCAAGGTATCAATCCAGTAGGAGACCACGCGCGAGTCACCTCGTACCTACACAAACAAATAAGAACCTCGCAACCAACGCGATAAAGGGGTTGCCAATCCCTTCACGACCACTTGCAAGAGTGAGATCTGATAGAGATGGTAATAATAAGATAAGTATTTTTGGTATTTTTATGATATAGATTGAAAGTAAAGATTGCAAAATAAAATAAATTGGAAACTTGTATGATGGAAAATAGACCCGGGGGCCATAGGTTTCACTAGTGGCTTCTCTCAAGATAGCATAAGTATTACGGTGGGTGAACGAATTACTGTCGAGCAATTGATAGATAAGAGAATAATTATGAGAATATATAGGTATGCTCATGTATATAGGCATCACGTCCGTGACAAGTAGACCGAAACAATTCTGCATCTACTACTATTACTCCACACATCGACCGCTATCTAGCATGCATCTAGAGTATTAAGTTCATAAGAACAGAGTAACGCCTTAAGCAAGATGACATGATGTAGAGGGATAAACTCATGCAATCTGATGTAAACCCCATCTTTTTATCCTCGATGGCAACAATACAATACGTGCCTTGCTGCCCCTGCTATCACTGGGAAAGGACACCGCAAGATTTAACCCAAAGCTAAGCACTTCTCCCATTGCAAGAAAGATCAATCTAGTAGGCCAAACCAAACTGATAATTCGAAGAGACGTGCAAAGATAAACCAACCATACATAAAAGAATTCAGATAAGATTCCAATATTGTTCATAGATAAACTGGATCATAAACCCACAATTATCAGATCTCGACAAACACACCGCAAAAGAAGATTACATCGAATAGATCTCTAAGAGAATCAAGGAGAACTTTGTATTGAGATCCAAAGAGAGAGAAGAAGCCATCTAGCTACTAGCTATGGACCCGAAGGTCTGAGGTAAACTACTCACACATCATCGGAGGGGCCATGGAATTGATGTAGAGGCCCTCCATGATCAATGCCCCCTCTGGCGGAGCTCCGGAAAAGGCCTCAAGATGGGATATCTTGGGTACAGAAGGTTACGGCGGTGGAAATAGGGTTTCGTGGTGCTCCTGGATGTTTGCGGGGTACATGTATATATATAGGAGGAAGAAGTACGTTGGTGGAGCAACGAGGGGCCCACGAGGGTGGAGGGCTCGCCAGGGGGTGGGCGCGCCCCTGCCTCGTGGCCTCCTCATTGATTGCTTGACGTCCACTCCAAGTCCTCTGGATCACGTTTGTTCCAAAAATCACGTTCCCAAAGGTTTCATTCCATTTGGACTCCGTTTGATATTCCTTTTCTATGAAACACTGAAATAGGCAAAAAAAATAACAATTTGGGCTGGGCCTCCGATTAATAGGTTAGTCCCAAAAATAATATAAAAGTGTAAAATAAAGCCTATTATCATCCAAAAGAGATAATATAATAGCATGGGACAATCAAAAATTATAGATATGTTGGAGACATATCAAGCATCCCCAAGCTTAATTCCTACTCGTCCTCGAGTAGGTAAATGATAAAAACAGAATTTTTGATGTGGAATGCTTCCTAACATATTTCTCAATGTAATTTTCTTTATTGTGGCATGAATGTTCAGATCCGAAAGATTGAAGATAAAAGTTTAATATTGACATAAAAATAATAATACTTCAAGCATACTAACTAAGCAATCATGTCTTCTCAAAATAACATGGCCAAAGAAAGTTCATCCCTACAAAATCATATAGTTTGGTCATGCTCCATTTTCGTCACACAAGATTGCTCTCATCATGCACAACCCCGATGAAAAGCCAAGCAATTGTTTCATCCTTTAGTAATCTCAAACTTTTTTCAACTTTCACGCAATACATGAGCGTGAGCCATGGATATAGCACTATGGGTGGAATAGAATATAATGAAGGGTGTTACGTGGAGAAGACAAAAAAGGAGAAGTCTCACATCGACGCAGCTAATCAATGGGCTAGGGAGATGCCCATCAATTGATGTCAATGCAAGGAGTAGGGATTGCCATCAACAGATGCACTAGAGTTATAAATGTATGAAAGCTCAACAAAAGAAACTAAGTGGGTGTGCAACCAACTTGCTTTCTCACTAAGACCTAGGGCACTTGAGGAGGCCCATTGTTGCAATGTACAAGCCAAGTTCTATAATGAAAAATTCCCACTAGTATATGAAAATGACAAAACAAGAGACTCTCTATCATAAAGATCATGGTGCTACTTTGAAGCACAAGTGTGGAAAAAAGGATAGTAGCATTGCCCCCTATTTTATTTTATTTTTATTTTTTTCGGGCCTTCTTTCTTATTATTATTTGGCCTTTCTTTTTTTTTCTTTTTTTATGGGACAATGCTCTATTACTGATGATCATCACACTTCTATTTATTTACAACTCAATGATTACAACTCAATAGTAGAACAAGATACGACTCTATATGAATGCCTCCGCCGGTGTACCGGGATTGCTATGAATCAAGAGTGGCATGTATGAAAAAATTATGAACAGTGGCTTTGACACAAATACAATGTCAACTACATGATCATGCAAAGCAATATGACAATGATGATGCGTGTCATAATAAATGGAACGGTGGAAAGTTGCATGGCAATATATCTCGGAATGGCTATGGAAATGCCATAATAGGTAGGTATGGTGGTTGTTTTGAGGAAGATATAAGGAGGTTTATGTGTGATAGAGCGTATCGTATCACGGGGTTTGGATGCACCGGCGAAGTTTGCGCCAACTCTCAAGGTGAGAAAGGGCAATGCACGGTACCAAAGAGGCTAGGAAGATGGAAGGGTGAGATTGTGTATAATCCATGGACTCAACATTAGTCATAAAGAACTTACATACTTATTGCAAAAATCTACAAGTCATCAAAAACCAAGTATTACGTGCATGCTCCTAGGGGGAAGATTGGTAGGGAAAGACCATCGCTCGTCCCCGACCGCCACTCATAAGGAAGACAATGAAATAACACCTCATGTTTCAAATTTGTTACACAACATTTACCATACGTGCATGCTACGGGACTTGCAAACTTCAATACAAGTATTCCTCAAATTCACAACTACTCAACTAGCACAACTTTGATATCACTATCTTCATATCTCAAAACAATCATCAAGTATCAAACTTCTCTTAGTATTCAATGCACTTATATGAAAGTTTTTATTATGCCTAAAAGAAAATTTCCATGTTGTTCTAAAGGACTCTCAAAATAATATAAGTGAAGCATGAGAGATCAATTATTTTTATAAAATAAAACCACCACCGTGCTCTAAAAGATATAAGTGAAGTACTAGAGCAAAGACTATATAGCTCAAAAGATATAAGTGAAGCACATAGAGTATTCTAATAAATTCCAATTCATGTGTGTCTCTCTCAAAAGGTGTGTACAGCAAGGATGATTGTGGTAAACTAAAAAGCAAAGACTCAAATCATACAAGACGCTCCAAGCAAAACACATATCATGTGGCAAATAAAAATATAGCTCCAAGTAAAGTTACCGATGAACGAAGACAAAAGAGGGGATGCCTTCCGGGGCATCCCCAAGCTTAGGCTTTTTTGTGACCTTGGATTTTACCTTGGGTGCCTTGGGCATCCCCAATCTTAGGCTCTTGTCACTCCTTGCTCCATAATCCATCAAATCTTTACCCAAAACTTGAAAACTTCACAACACAAAACTTAAAAGAAAATCTTCGTGAGCTCCGTTAGTAAAAGAAAACAAACCACCACTTCAAGGTACTGTAATGAACTCATTATTTATTTATATTGGTGTTAAATCTACTGTATTCCAACTTTTCTATGGTTCATAAACTCTATTATTAGCCATAGATTCATCAAAATAAGCAAACAACACACGAAAAACAGAATCTGTCAAAAACAGAACAGTCTGTAGTAATCTGTAGGTTTCGAATACTTATGGAACCCCAAAAATTCTAAAATAAATTTCTGTACGTGAGGAATTTATCTATTAATCATCTTCAAAAATAATTAACTAAATATAACTCTCCAATAAAAAATGGAAGCAATTCTCGCGAGCGCTAAAGTTTCTGTTTTTCACAGCAAGATTAAAAAGACTTTCCCCAAGTCTTCCCAACGGTTCTACTTGACACAAACACTAATTAAACACAAAAACACAACAAAACAGAGGCTAGATAAATTATTTATTACTAAACAGGAGCAAAAGGCAAGGAATAAAAATAAAATTGGGTTTCCTCCCAACAAGCGCTATCGTTTAACGCCCCTAGCTAGGCATAAAAGCGAAGATAGATCTAGGTATTGCCATCTTTGGTAGGCAATCCATAAGTGGCTCTCATAATAGATTCATATGGTAATTTAACTTTCTTTCTAGGGAAGTGTTCCATGTCTTTCCTTAATGGAAATTGGAATTTAATATTCCCTTCCTTCATATCAATAATTGCACCAATCGTTCTAAGGAAAGGTCTACCAAGAATAATATGACATGAAGGATTGCAATCTATATCAAGAACAATGAAATCTACGGGCACATAGTTCCTATTTTCAACAATAATAACATCATTAATTCTCCTTCTCATATGTTTCTTAATGGTGGAATCCGCAAGGTGCAAGTTTAGAGAACAATCATCAAATTCACGGAAACCTAGCAAATCACACAAAGTTTTTGGGATCATGGAAACACTAGCACCCAAATCACACAAAGCATAGCATTCATGATCTTCAATTTTTATTTTAATAGTAGGTTCCCACTCATCATAAAGTTTTCTAGGGATAGAAACTTCCAACTCAAGTTTTTCTTCATAAGATCGCATCAAAGCATCAACGATATGTTTAGTAAAAGCTTTATTTTGACTATAAGCATGAGGAGAATTTAGCACGGATTGCAACAAGGAAATACAATCTATCAAAGCGCAATTATCATAATTGAATTCCTTGAAATCCAAGATAGTGGGTTCGTTTCTATTTAAGATTTTAACCTCTTCAATCCCACTTTTAACAATTTTTGCATCAAGATCTAAAAACTCCGAATTTTTGGGACGCCTTCTAACTAAAGTTGACTCATCTCCAGTCCCATCATTATCAAGATTCATATTGTAAAACAAATATTTAATAGGGGACACATCAATAACTTTTAGATATTCATCTTTATTGTCATGAAAACTAGAAGAACACGCTTTCACAAAGCAATCTTTCTTAGCGCGCATCCTAGCGGTTCTTTCTTTGCACTCATCAATGGAAATTCTCATGGCTTTGAGAGACTCGTTGATATCATGCTTAGGTGGAATAGATCTAACTTTCAAAGAATCAACATCAAGAGAAATTTTATCCACGTTCCTAGCCAACTCATCAATCTTAAGCAATTTTTCTTCAATCAAAGCATTGAAACTCTTTTGCGAAGTAGTAAATTCTTTAATACTAGATTCAAAATCAGAGGGCATCTTATTATAATTTCCATAAGAATTGTTGTAGGAATTACCATAATTATTAGAGGAATTACTAGGAAACGGCCTAGAATTAAAATTACCTCCATACGCGTTATTACCAAAATTGTTCCTACCAACAAAATTCACATCCATAGATTCATTATTATTCTCAATAAAAGTAGACAAAGGCATATCATTAGGATCGGTAGGAGCACTCTTATTAGCAAAAAAATTTCATAAGTTCATCCATCTTTCCACTCAAAACATTAATCTCTTCAATTGCATGCACCTTTTTACTAGTAGATCTTTCAGTGTGCCATTGAGAATAATTAACCATAATATTATCTAGGAGTTTGGTAGATTCTCCTAAAGTGATTTCCATAAAAGTGCCTCCCGCGGCCGAATCTAAAAGATTTCTAGAAGCAAAATTCAATCCGGCATAAATTTTTTGTATAATCATCCATAAATTCAAACCATGTGTAGGGCAATTACGTATCATTAATTTCATCCTCTCCCAAGATTGTGCAACATGTTCATGATCAAGTTGCTTAAAATTCATAATATCATTTCTAAGAGAGATGATCTTAGCGGGAGGAAAATACTTAGAGATAAGAACATCTTTGCACTTATTCCATGAATCAATACTATTTTTAGGCAAAGACAAAAACCAAGCTTTGGCACGATCTCTAAGGGAAAACGGAAATAGCTTAAGTTTAACAATATCGTTGTCCACATCTTTCTTCTTTTGCATATCACACAAATCAACAAAGTTGTTTAGATGGGTAGCGGCATCTTCACTAGGAAGGCCATAAAACGGATCTTTCATGACAAGATTCAGCAAAGCAGCATTAATTTCACAAGATTCAGCATCGGTAAGAGGAGCAATCGGAGTGCTAATAAAATCATTATTGTTGGTATTAGAAAAGTCACACAATTTTGTATTAACTTGAGCCATCGTGACAAGCAAGCAATCCAACATGCAAGCAAACAAGCAAAGAAGCAAAAGAGGCAAATTGAAAAAGAGAAGGGGAATGGAGAAAGAGGGCAAAAGGAAAAGAGGGCGAATAAAATGGCAAAGGTGAAGTGGGGGAGAGGAAAACGAGAGGCAAATGGCAAATAATGCAATGCGCAGGATAAGGGTTGTGATGGGTACTTGGTATATCTTGACTTGGCGTAGATCTCCCCGGCAACGGTGCCAGAAATAGCCAGTTGTCGGGAGATCAAATCTTGACTTGACTTTGCGTAAGCCTCCTGGCAACGGCGCCAGGAATCCTTCTTGCTACCTCTTGAGCACTGTGTTGGTTTTCCCTTGAAGAGGAAAGGGTGGTGCAGTAAAGCAGCGTAAGTATTTCCCTCAGTTTTTGAGAACCAAGATATCAATCCAGTAGGAGACCACGCGCGAGTCACCTCGTACCTACACAAACAAATAAGAACCTCGCAACCAACACGATAAAGGGGTTGTCAATCCCTTCAAGGCCACTTGCAAGAGTGAGATCTGATAGAGATGATAATAATGAGATAAGTATTTTTGGTATTTTTATGATATGGATTGAAAGTAAAGATTGCAAAATAAAATAGATTGGAAACTTGTATGATGGAAAATAGACCCGGGGGCCATAGGTTTCACTAGTGGCTTCTCTCAAGATAGCATAAGTATTACGGTGGGTGATCGAATTACTATCGAGCAATTGATAGAAAAGCGAATAATTACAAGATTATCTAGGTATGATCATGTATATAGGCATCATGTCCATGACAAGTAGACCGAAACTATTCTGCATCTGTTACTATTACTCCACACATCGACCGCTATCCAGCATACATCTATAGTATTAAGTTCATAAGAACAGAGTAACGCCTTAAGCAAGATGACATGATGTAGAGAGATAAACTCATGCAATATGATGTAAACCCCATATTTTTATCCTCGATGGCAACAATACAATACGTGTCGTTTCCCTTTCTGTCACTGGGATCGAGCACTGCAAGATTGAACCCAAAGCTAAGCACTTCTCCCATTGCAAGAAAGATCAATCTAGTAGGCCAAACCAAATTGATAATTCAAAGAGAATTGCAAATATAAACCAATCATACATAAAAGAATTCATAGAAGATTCAAATATTGTTCATAGATAAATTGGATCATAAACCCACAATTCATCGGATCTTGACAAACACACCGCAAAAGAAGTTTACATCGAATAGATCTCCAAGAGAATCAAGGAGAACTTTGTATTGAGATCCAAAGAAAGAGAAGAAGCAATCTAGCTACTAGCTATGGACCCGAAGGTCTGAGGTAAACTACTCACACATCATTGGAGGGGCCATGGAGTTGATGTAGAGGCCCTCCGTGATCAATGCCCCCTTCGGCGGAGCTCCGGAAGAGGCCCCTAGATGGGATCTCTTGGGTACAGAAGGTTATGGCAGTGGAAATAGGGTTTCTTGGTGCTCTTGGATGTTTGCGAGGTACATGGATATATATAGGAGGAAGAAGTAGGTCGGTGGAGCAACAAGGGGCCCACTAGGGTGGAGGGCGCGCCTAGGGGGTGTGCGCGCCCCATGCCTCGTGGCCTCCTCATTGATTGCTTGACGTCCACTCCAAGTCCTCTGGATCACGTTTGTTCCAAAAATCACATTCCCGAAGGTTTCATTCCGTTTGGACTCTGTTTGATATTCCTTTTCTACGAAACACTGAAATAGGCAAAAAAACAGCAATTTGGGCCGGGCCTCCGGTTAATAGGTTAGTACCAAAAGTAATATAAAAGTGTAAAATAAAGCGCGTTATCATCCAAAACAGATAATATAATAGCATGGAACAATCAAAAATTATAGATACGTTGGAGACGTATCACTGGACCGAGGAGTTCAAGGCGCATCTACTTCAGTGACACTGCCGGAGAAGGAAGTAGACGCAGAGCATGTGGCTCGCCAGGCCACGTCCTAATGCATTCAAGATGATGAGCTCTACTGGAAGTGGCCAGACGACGTCTCTTTGCAGTGCATCTCCGGGGAGCAAGGGCACAAGCTGCTGGCAGACATACATGGGGGAGACTGTGGGCATCGGTCTTCATCGCGCGCCCTTGTGGGCAAGGAATTCCACTGTGAGTTATACTGGGCCACGGTGCTCAATGATGCCATCGAGCTGGTGAGATCGTGTGAAGCATGCCAATTCCATGCGAAGCAGATCCACCAGCCCGCTTAGGGTCTCCAGACCATCCCGCTCTTGTGGCCGTTCGCGGTCTGGGGGCTGGACATCTTAGGCCCGTTTCCTTGAGCGCCGAGGGGCTACCGTTACCTCTACGTCACCATCGAAAAGTTCACCAAGTGGGCGGAGGTTGAGGCCGTCCGCACCATCCCAGCTGGTTCGGCAGTCAAGTTCATCAAGGGCCTCGTGAGCCGGTTCGGGGTTCCTAATCGTATCATCATTGACAACGGCTCGCAATTCACTAGCAACCTTTTCAAAACATATTTTTCTAACCTTGGAACGTGGATATGCTACGCCTTCGTGGCACACCCCAAGAGCAATGGCCAGGCTGAGCGCGCCAACGCGGAGGTCCTGAGAGGCGTGAAGGCAAGAACCTTCAAGAACAAGCTCGAGGCCTGCGGCAAGGGCTGGCTGGACGAGCTCCAGTCCGTGTTGTGGTCCATCCGCACCACCGCGGCCAAGCCAACAGGTGAAACTCCATTCTTCCTCGTCTACTGAGCTGAAGCGGTTCTCCGTCATGAGGTCAGGCATCACTCCGCGCGGGTCTTGGCGTTTGACGAGGCACGCCAGGATGCCTCACGGGGGATGGACCTCGTGCTGGGGGAGGAACGCCGCCGTTAAGCCGCGCTCCGAGCATCAAGGTACCATCAGGCGCTACGGCGGTACCATGATGACCCACAAGTATAGGGGATCTATCATAGTCCTTTCGATAAGTAAGAGTGTCGAACCCAACAAGGAGCAGAAGTAAATGACAAGAAGTTTTCGGTAAGGTATTCTCTGCAAGCATTGAAATTATCGGTAACAGATAGTTTTGTGATAAGGTAATTCATGACGGGTAACAAGTAACAAAAGTAAACAAGGTGCAGCAAGGTGGCCCAATCCTTTTTGTAGCAAAGGACAAGCCTGGACAAACTCTTATATAAAGGAAAGCATTCCCGAGGACACATGGGAATTATCGTCAAGCTGGTTTTCATCATGCTCATATGATTCATGTTCGTTACTTTGATAATTTGATATGTGGGTGGACCGGTGCTTGGGTACTGGCCTTCCTTGGACAAGAATCCCACTTATGATGAACCCCCCTTGCAAGCATCCGCAACTACGAAAGAAGAATTAAGGTAAATCTAACTATAGCATGAAACATATGGATCAAATTCAGCCCCTTACGAAGCAATGCATAAACTAGGGTTTAAGATTCTGTCACTCTAGCAACCCATCATCTACTTATTACTTCCCAATGCCTTCCCCTAGGCCCAAACAATGGTGAAGTGTCATGTAGTCGAGGTTCACATAACACCACTAGAGGAAAGACAACATACATCTCATCAAAATATCGAACAAATACCAAATTCACATGACTACTTATAACAAGACTTCTCCCATGTCCTCAAGAACAAACATAACTACTCACAAATCATATTCATGTTCATAATCATAGGGGTATTAATGTGCATAAAGGATCTGAACATATAATCTTCACCGAATAGACCAACTAGCATCAACTACAAGGAGTAATCAACACTACTAGCAACCCTCATGTACCAATCTGAGGTTTTAAGACAAAGATCAGATACAAGAGATGAACTAGGGTTTGAGAGGAGATGGTTCTGGTGAAGATGTTGATGGAGACTGACGCCCTCCCAATGAGAGGATCGATGGTGATGACGATGGTGACGATTTCCCTCTCCCGGAGGGATGTTTCCCCGGCAGAATAGCTCCGTCGGAGCCCTAGATTTGTTCCACCAAGGTTCCTCCTTGAGACGGTGGCACATTGTCCCAAAAGCTTCCTTCTGATTTTTTTCAGGGCAAAAGACACCTTATACCGGAAGATGGGCATCGGGGGGCTTCCAGGTGGCCCACGAGGCAGGGGGCGCGCCCAGGGGGGTAGGGCGCGCCCTCCACCCTCATGGACGGTGGGTGGCCCCCCTCTGGTGCTTCCTTTGCCCAATATTTTTTATATATTCCAAAACTGACTTTCGTGGAGTTTTAGGACTTTTGGAGTTGTGCAGAATAGGTCTCTAATATTTGCTCCTTTTCCACCCTAGATTTCCAGCTACCGGCATTCTCCCTCTTCATGTAAACCTTGTAAAATAAGAGAGAAAAGGCATAAGTATTGTGACATAATGTGTAATAACAGCCCATAATGCAATAAATATCAATATAAAAGCATGATGCAAAATGGACGTATCAACTCCCCCAAGCTTAGACCTCGCATGTCCTCAAGCGGAAGCCGACATCGAAAAATATGTCCACATGTTTAGAGATAGAGGTGTCATTAAAATAAAATACGGACATGAGGGCATCATGATCATTCTTAGAATAGCAACATATATATATATATATATTTCATATGATTTCTTATGCTAAAGTAACAATCTATTCACAATGTCAAGTATGAATCAGAAACTTCATTGAAAACTAAGAAACTATGATCTCAGTCATTGAAGAATTGCAATTTATAATGACATCGGAAAGAGTCAATATAAGAGCTTTTCAGCAAGTCCACATACTCAAATATCATTTAGTCTTTCACAATTGCTAACACTCACGCAATACTTATGGGTATGAAGTTTTAATCGGAGACAGAGAAAGATAGGGGCTTACAGTTTTGCCTCCCATCCTTTTACCTCAAGGGTAATGTCAACAATAATACTTTATGAAAACCCACATCCAATTAGATATATATATCAAGATCTTTCCAACATATAGTGCTTGCCAAAGGATAAAGTGTAAAAAGGAAAGGTGAAGATCACCATGACTTTTGCGTAAGGTATAAGACAAAAAAGACAGGCCCTTCGCAGAGGGAAGCAGAGGTTGTCATGTGCTTTTATGGTTGGATGAACAAAATCTTAATGCAAAAGAACGTCACTTTATATTGCCACTTGTGATAGGGACCTTTATTATGCAGTCCATCACTTTTATTTCTTCCATATCGCAAGCTCGTATAAAGCTTATTTTCTCCACACTAATAGATCATACATATTTAGAGAGCAATTTTTATTGCTTGCAACATGACAAGTTACTTGAAGGATCTTATTCAATCCATAGGTAGATATGGTGGATTCTCATGGCAAAACTGGGTTTAAGGATATTTGGAAGCACAAGTAGTATCTCTACTTGGTGCAAATAATTTGGCTAGCATGAGGGGGAAAGGTAAGATCAACATGTTGGATGATCCATGACAATATAATTTATTTCGGATATAAGAAAACATAACCCATTATGATGTCTTCTTGTCCAACATCAACTTTTTAGCATGTAATATTTTAATGAGTGCTCACAATCATAAAAGATGTCCAAGATAGTATATTTATATGTGAAAACCTCTCTTTCTTTATTGCTTCCTATTAATTGCAACGATGACCAAAACTATGTTTGTCAGCTCTCAACAACTTTTATTCATCATACTCTTTATATGTGAAGTCATTACTCTCCATAAGATCAATATGATCTCTTTATTTCTTTTTATTCTTTCTTTTTATTCTTTTTTCCCCTCAAGATCATAGCAAGATAACTAGGCCCTTGACTCAAGAATAATCTTTATTATAGATAGCTCACGGACTCGATTACATAGATAAGGATCAACACAAAACTCAAAGCTAGATAATACTAAACTTTATTCTACTAGATCAAGATATAACCAAAAGGATCGAACTAAGAAAAATGGTAAAGATAGAAGTGTGATGGTGATACGATACCGGGGCACCTCCCCTAAGCGTGGCAGTTGCCAAGGGGAGTGCCCATACCCATGTATTTATGTCTCTTTCTTCGGAGGTGGTGATGATGGGGCTGTTGATGAAGTAGTCAGCTTCAATAATGCACCCTTCAGAACTTGCAGTTCTTGGAGCGCACGTTGGAGCATATTTGCATTCTTCTGTATTTCCTCCATAAGATGCTTATTTTCAGAACCCCAAGAACTCTTCCCTGCATTGCTTTCACTTGGACAGGATATGTCCTAATCGGAGGGTATATGTGTATGAGGGGTGTTCTCCACTCCGTAATTATGAACCAAATTATGAAAGTTGTTCCGATGAAACCTGTGTAAGGGCCTCCTAGGGGGAAGCCCTTCTCGAACCTCTTGTCCTTCATGATTGTTTGTAGCTTCTATTGCTTGATGGGGATTCGGAATAGTGGAGATGCCCGCCAAAGTACCCCTCTCCGAAGCCGGAGGCTGTTCCTCAAGTGAATCTCCTTCATACTCCCCCATCATGGCTCCCTCGGCATCCTCCCTTCTATGTTCCATCTGCATCAACCAAGCATCATCGTCCGTGTTGTTGGAGGAGGAGGATGACATAATGCTTGGCCTTGGAAACTCTGGCAGAAAACAGCTCAATACGAAAACAGGGGATTTTTCCGTGGTACCGTGGTCAAAACTTTCGGGGGATGATATAATGAATTTTTACCGACCAAAAGAAGTATTGTGCAAGAAAACAGAGACCGTAGGGCACACAAGGTGCCTACGAGGCAGGGGGCTCGCCCAGGGGGGTAGGGCGCGGCATCCACCCTCGTGGACGCCTCGTGTCCCTTTCGGACTACTTCTTATTTTCCTATTTACCTAAATATTCCAAAACGGAGAAAAATGCTATTAGAACTGTTTTGGAGTCGGTTTACTTACCATACCACATACCTATTCCTTTTTGGAGTCTAAAACGTTCTGGAAAGTGTCCCTTATGTACTCCTCCAGGGTTACAGTGTCAATAACATTGGTTTCAACATTTATGGGATTACCTAAGATATAATGTTTGATTCTTTGACCGTTCACCACCTTCGGATTTGTGCGTTTGAAGTTGTTGATTTTTATGGCATCGGAATGATAGACCTCCTCGATAACGTAAGGACCTTCCCATTTAGCGAGGAGTTTTCCTGCAAACAATCTTAAACGAGAGTTGTATAACAGAACATAATCACCTACATTAAACTCACGCTTTTGTATCCTTTTGTCACGCCATCTTTTAACTTTTTCTTTAAACAGTTTGGCATTCTCATAGGTTTGGGTTCTCCACTCATCAAGTGAGCTAATGTCAAATAGTCTCTTCTCACCGGCAAGTTTGAAATCATAATTGAGCTCTTTAATGGCCCAATATGCCTTATGTTCTAGTTCGAGAGGTAAGTGGCATGCTTTTCCATAAACCATTTTATACGGAGACATACCCATAGGATTTTTGTATGCAGTTCTATAGGCCCATAATGCATCATCAAGTTTCTTGGACCAATTCTTTCTAGATCTATTAACAGTCTTTTGCAAAATTAATTTAATCTCTCTATTACTCATTTCTACTTGACCACTAGACTATGGGTGGTATGGAGATGCAATTCTATGATTGACATCATACTTAGCAAGCATTTTATGAAAAGCACCATGAATAAAATGTGAACCACCATCAGTCATTAAGTATCTAGGGACTCCAAACCTCAGAAAAATAACTTCTTTAAGCATCTTAATAGAGGTGTTATGATCAGCACTACTAGTTGGAATATCTTCTACCCACTTAGTAACGTAATCAACAACAATTAAAATATGTGTATACCCATTAGAGGAAGGAAACGGTCTCATATAATCAAAGTCCCAAACATCAAATGGTTCAATAACAAGTGAATAGTTCATAGGCATTTCTTGATGTCTACTAATATTACCAATTCTTTGACATTCATCACAACACAAGCCAAACTTGCGAGCATCTTTGAAAAGAGTGGGCCAATAAAAACCGGATTGCAATACCTTATGTGCAGTTCTATCTCCAGCGTGGTGTCCCCCATAAGCCTCAGAGTGACACTTGAGTAGGATCTGTTCCTGTTCATGCTTAGGTACACAATGTCTAATAACACCATCTACTCCTTCTTTATAAAGGTGTGGGTCATCCCAGAAGTAATGTCTTAAATCATAGAAAAAACTTTTTCTTTTGCTGGTATGTGAAACTAGGTGGTATAAATTTAGAAACAATGTGATTAGCATAATCAGCATACCATGGAGCTATACGAGAAGCATTTATGACAGCTAATTTTTCATCAGGAAAGCTACCATCTATAGGTAGTGGGTCATCAAGAACATTCTCTAACCTAGACAAGTTGTCTGCAACGGGGTTCTCAGCTCACTTTCTATCAATAATATGCAAATCAAATTCTTGTAGCAAGAGAACCCATCTAATAAGTCTAGGTTTAGCATCTTTCTTTTTCATAAGATATTTAATAGTAGCATGATTAGTGTGAACAGTTACTTTGGAATCAACAATATAATGTCTGAACTTATCACAAGCAAATACAACTACCCAAAATTCTTTTTCAGTAGTAGCATAATTTCTCTGGGCACTGTCTAGAGTTTTACTAGCATATTGGATAACATTTAATTTCTTATCAACTCTTTGTCCTAGAACAACACCTACAACATAATCAATAGCATCATACATAATTTCAAAGGGTAAATTCCAATCAGGTGGCTGAACAATAGGTGCAGAAATCAAGGCTTTCTTAAGTATTTCAAATGCTTCCACACAATCATCATCAAAGACAAAAGGAACATCTTTTTTAAGAGATTAGTCACAGGCCTGTAAATTTTAGAAAAGTCCTTAATGAACCTCCTATAAAAACTGGCATGACCAAGGAAACTTCTTATACCTTTAATGTCCTTAGGACATGACATCTTTTCAATAGCATCAACTTTAGCTTTATCAACTTCAATACCTCTTTCAGAAATTTTATGCCCCAAGACAATAACTTTACTAACGATAAAGTGGCACTTCTCCCAATTCAAGACAAGATTAGTTTCTTCACATCTCTGCAAAACTCGATCAAGGTTGCTTAAGCAATCATCAAAAGAAGTTCCATACACGGAGAAATCATCCATGAAAACCTCAACAATCTTTTCACAGAAGTTAGAGAATATAGCAGTCATACATCTTTGAAAGGTAGCAGGTGCATTACATAAACCAAAAGGCATACATCTATAAGCAAAGGTACCGAAAGGGCAAGTAAAAGTGGTATTTTCCTGATCCTCTTTCGACACAGGTATTTGAGAGAAACCAGAATAACCGTCCAGAAAGAAAAAATATGTATGTTTGGATAATCTTTCTAGCATTTGATCAATAAAAGGTAAAGGGTAATGATCATTTCTAGTAGCCTTATTTAATTTGCGGAAATCAATCACCATTCTATAACCTGTAATAATTCTTTGTGGGATCAATTCATCTTTATCATTAGGAACAACAGTAATACCTCCCTTCTTAGGGACACAATGGACAGGACTTACCCACTGACTATCAGCAACAGGACAAATTATACCTGCCTCTAGAAGCTTTAGTATTTCATTTCTTACCACTTCTTTCATCTTAGGATTTAACCGTCGTTGGTGATCAACAACTGGTTTAGCGTCTTTCTCCAATTTTATTTTGTGCTAGCATAGAGTGGGACTAATGCCCTTAAGATCATCAATAGTATATCCAATAGCAGCACGGTGCTTCTTCAGAGTTTTCAATAATATCTCTTCTTCCTGCTCTGAAAGGTTAGCACTAATAATAACAGGATATATCTTCTTTTCATCAAGATAAGCATGTTTAAGAGTATCAGGTAATGGTTTAAGCTCAAACATGGGATCACCCTTGGGCGGAGGAGGATCCCCTAGAATTTCAACAGGCAAGTTGTGTTTCAAAATAGGTCCATGTTTAAAGAATACTTCATCTATTTCCCTTCTTTCATTCATAAACATATCATTTTCATGGTCTAGCTAATATTGTTCTAAAGGATCATTAGGAGGCATGACAATAGAAGCAAGACCAATAATTTCATCTTTACTAGGCAATTCTTTATCATGGGGTTGTCTACGAAATTTAGCAAAATTAAAATCATGAGACAAATCCCCTAAACCAACAGTAATAATATCCTTTTTGCAGTCTATCTTAGCATTAACAATATTCAAGAAGGGTCTACCAAATATAATGGGACAAAAGTCATCTTGTGGGGAACCAAGAACAAGAAAATCAGTAGGATATTTAACTTTCCCACACAAGACTTCAACATCTCTAAAAATCCCAATTGGTGAAATAGTATCTCTATTGGCAAGCTTAATTGTAACATCAATACCTTCTATCTCAGCAGGTACAATATCATGCATAATTTCTTCATATAAGGAATGAGGTATTGCACTCGCACTAGCACCCATGTCACATAAGCCATGATAGCAATGATCTCCCATTTTAACAGAAACAACATGCATGCCTACAACAGATCTATGTTTATTTTTAGTATCGGGTCTAGCATTACTTGCCCATCAATATTATCGACCAAGAGATCTTTAACAATAGCAATAGTAGGTTCAACTTTAATTTGCTCAGGGGGTGTAGGTGTTCTAGCATTACTCTTACGAACCACAGTTAAAGCTTTAGCATGATCCTTTACTCTAACAGAGAAAGGTGGTTTCTCAATATAAGCGGTAGGAACAATAGAATCAACATTATAAGTGATAGTCTTTTCTTCAACTTTAATAAATTCAAATACTTTTACTTAAATGGGATGATGATATTTAAACCACTTCTCCTTAGGGAGATCAACATGAGTAGCAAATGATTCACAGAAAGAAGCTACTATCTCAGAGTCAAGTCCATATTTAGTGCTAAATTCACGAAAAGCGTCGGTATCCATAAAAGATTTAACACAATAAAACTTAGGTGTTATACCTAACTCCTTACCTTCGTCGAGTTCCCAATCTTCAAAGTTGCATTTAATTATTTCCAATAAATCCCATCTGAATTTAATAGTCTTCATCATAAAAGAACCAGTACAAGAAGTATCGAGCATGGAGCGATTATTGAGAGAAAGTCAGGCATAAATTTTTTGAATAATAATTTCTCTTGAGAGCTCATGATTGGGGCATGAATATAACATTGACTTCAGCCTCCCCCAAGCTTGAGCGATACTTTCTCCTTCGCGAGGCCAAAAATTATATATATAATTACGATCACGATGAACCAGATGCATAGGACAAAACTTCTGATGAAATCCAATTTCAATCGATTGTAGTCCCATGATCCAATATCATCATATAGCCTAAACCATGTCAATGCCTTTCCCTTCAAAGATAAAGGGAAGAACTTCTTCTTGATAATATCCTCGGGCATACCTGCAAGCTTAAATAATCCACAAACTTCATCCATATAGATTAGGTGCATATCAGGATGTAATGTTCCATCTCTTGTAAAAGGATTAGCTAGTAGTTTCTCTATCATACCCAAAGGAATTTCAAAGTAAACATTTTTAGTAGGTTCAGCAGGTTGAGGAGAACTCTTTACTCTACTCGTCGGGGTGAATCCCCAAACAAGCTCCTCAAAGGATTATTTTCCATAGTAACAAGTGACAGTAAATTTCAGCACACTATATAATTTTTTCCTTACCAAATTCCACCTACCAAAGGCGCTTCACTCCCCGGCAATGGCACCAGAAAAGAGTCTTGATGACCCACAATTATAGGGTATCTATCATAGTCCTTTCGATAAGTAAGCGTGTCGAACCCAATGAGGAGCAGAAGGAAATGACACGCAATTTTCAGTAAGGTATTCTCTGCAAGCACTGAAATTATCGGTAACAGTTAGTTTTGTGATAAGGTAATTCGTGACGGGTAACAAGTAACAAAAGTAAACAAGGTGCAGCAAGGTGGCCCAATCCTTTTTGTATCAAAGGACAAGCCTAGACAAACTCTTATATAAAGGAAAGCGCTCCCGAGGACACATGGGAATTATCGTCAAGCTAGTTTTCATCATGCTCATATGATTCGCGTTCGTTACTTTGATAATTTGATATGTGGGTGGACCGGTGCTTGGGTACTGCCCTTCCTTGGACAAGCATCCCACTTATGATGAACCCCCTCGCAAGCACGCAACTACGAAAGAAGAATTAATGTAAGCCTAACCATAACATGAAACATATGGATCCAAATCAGCCCCTTACGAAGCAACGCGTAAAGTAGGGTTTAAGCTTTTGTCACCTTAGCAACCCATCATCTACTTATTACTTCCCAATGCCTTCCCCTAGGCCCAAACAATGGTGAAGTTTCATGTAGTCTACGTTCACATAACACCACTAGAGGAAAGACAACATACATCTCATCAAAATATCGAATGAATACCAAATTCACATGACTACTTATAACAAGACTTCTCCCATGTCCTCGGGAACAAACGTAACTACTCACAAATCATATTCATGTTCATAATCAGAGGGGTATTAATGTGCATAAAGGATCTGAACATATAATCTTCCGTCGAATAAACCAACTAGCATCAACTACAAGGAGTAATCAACACTACTAGCAACCCACAGGTACCAATCTGAGGTTTTGAGAAAAGATCGGATACAAGAGGTGGACTAGGGTTTGAGAGGAGATGGTGCTGGTGAATATGTTGATGGAGATTGACCCCCTCCAGATGAGAGGATCGATGGTGATGACGATGGTGACGATTTCCCCCACCCGGAGGGATGTTTCCTCGACAGAATAGCTCCGTCGGAGCCCTAGATTGGTTCTGCCAAGGTTCCGCCTCGAGACGGCGGCGCTTCGTCTTGAAAGCTTCCTTCTGATTTTTTTTCAGGGCTCAAGACACCTTATCCCGGAAGATGGGCATCGGGGGGCTTCTAGGTGGCCCACGAGGCAGGGGGTAGGGCGCGCCCTCCACCCTCGTGGACGGTGGGTGGCCCCCCTCTCGTGCTTCCTTTGCCCAATATTTTTTATATATTCCAAAACTGACTTTCGTGGAGTTTCAGGACTTTTGGAGTTGTGCAGAATAGGTCTCTAATATTTGCTCCTTTTCCAGCCCAGAATTCCAGCTGCCGGCATTCTCCCTCTTCATGTAAACCTTGTAAAATAAGAGAGAAAAGGCATAAGTATTGTGACATAATGTGTAATAACAGCCCATAATGCAATAAATATCGATATAAAAGCATGATGCAAAATGGACGTATCATACCACTGCTGCAGCGTCCGCTCCAGGATGCTCGAGGTGGGTGATCTTGTCCTGAGGCGGGTGCTCTCTAGGGAGGGGCTGCATAAGCTCTCACCCATGTGGGAGGGCCCGTTCAGGATCGTCCGTGTCTCCAGGCATGGCGCTACGTGCCTGGAGATGCAGGACAGGATCCCCATCCAGAATGCCTAGAACATCAAGCACCTTCGGAAGTTCTACCCATGAAGCAAGGCCCCCTGCCTGTGAAGGTCTCCACTCGTGACACTCTCATGTAATATTGAGTGGGGCTGTACACGTCCCGGAGTCTCCTGAGTGTCGCCCGCGGGCCTCACGGGGGCTCCCTCCCATGTCCTAGTGGCAGCACTTAGCTCCGCGCTGGTGAGAAGACTAGACAAGGTGACGTATGTGGTTGTTCTTTTGCTTGCTTTCTATAGTTGGTTTGTGACTTTTTAATGGAATTTGGAGTTTTCGCGTTCTTTTTCGTTCGCCGAGTTGAAATTTTTCTCCTCTTACTTCACTCACCTCTCAGTCTTGGCCCAGGAAGAGCGGCAGTTGCCCGTTGCTCCTCCTCACATGTCACACGCGCGGGGGCTAGGCAGGTGTGCTTGTTTGGGTTCGCCCGAACTGCGAACACACCTCGCCGAAGCCTCAGCTTCTTTAAATCCTCGCGAGACGCTCTCGAATGAGCTCGTGGGCGTGTGCACCCTCTTAAGTCCGTGCCTCTGGGCAGTGCGACACGGTGTACCAGCCCCAACCAACCCACGCCTGGGGGCTCGCGCGAGGAAGAATGAGACGCCCAACCAAGGTTTCTAATAACTCTGCAGCTTTACAACGCCTCCTGAGCCCCGACGGCTCCCGAGTCGTCAGGAAGGGAGCTCCGTCGGACGCTGCTGGAGAGGTGCACCCCCGCTAGGCAGGAAGCTGTCGCAAGCATATCAAGCTAAGTTACCCAAACCGCACCTACTCGGAACACAGATATCACGACATAACATCAAAATAATAAGCATAGCATAGTGCGTAAGTGCCATAGTTCAATACACACCCCAGCGGGGCCATCTACTTTTTTCAAAATGCAGGAGGAAGGAAAGGTTAAACAAAAGTAGCCCGCACGGCCGTAGCAGCTCCTGAAGCCAAGCTCCGGCAGCCCCAGACTCAGCACGAGTCCTTCTCCCGCTTCATCGGAGCACGGCGGCGAGACGACCCATCGTCTCCCCAGATCCGAGCCTGGCGGCAAGGCGGCTGATCATAGCCTTCACTGCTGGTGCTCTCGCCGGAGGAGGAGCCGCCGCCACTGGGGGAGGCGCGACTGTCACCAAGGGCAAGCTCGCCCTCGTCGTCATCGCGGCCGTCGTCAAGGCCAAGCTCATCGTCGCTGCTGCCATCCTCGGGGCAGCACCCTGCGCGGCGGCCGTCCACCCTGAACACCCTCGCATAAAGGCGCGAGGCAGTCGTACTTGAAGTGGAGGGTGCACCTCCCGCTCAGGTCTCGTGCACGGGCGAACGCCTGCCAACCACGGGTCAGGGCCACGTTGCCTCCGACGGTGACCTCGACCCCGGCCCACGAGGCCCTGCTATAGCAGTCGTTGGCCTGCAGCCAGAGGCCGTCAAGCCCCATGGCCGACAACTTGCTGGCAAAGGAGCACGGAACCTGGAGCCATGTACCGGCGGGCTTCTCCGACCACACGACAAACTCCGGGAGCACATCTGCCGAATGGAAGCGCGGTCGAGGAGGCCGCGCAATCATGGCACGCCTCCCATCATCACATGGGATTCCTCGCCCTTGGCGGCCCCCACCTCGAGAAGAAGCACCGCCGTGGCCACCCAAAGCGACACCGGTCGGTGAATAGGTGAGCCTGCGCCCTTGAGGAGCTACCGCAGGGGTTGCAACATGCTTGCGGGGGCAGCCTCTCCCCCTCTTGGGCGGTGGCGAGTCCGGCCCCTCCTTGGGTGCTTTCCCCTTCTTAGCTGCGGAGAACTTCCTCGTCGGCGCCATGGATGTTGCGGCAAGACGAAGAGGAAGAAGAAGAAGCGGGCGGCGAGAAGATGGAGATAAGCAAGGGGGGCTTCGCGCCTCCCCTCATTTATAGCCGAAGGGAGGCCAACCGTCGACCTCCACGATCCCACGCAATGATGGTTTTTCTCTGCATGCAGCAGAGTCTCGTCAAGTCAAACGGTTGTCGAGGCCATGTGGGGAAGCGGAGACGCCCACGTCCCATCAATCGCCATGCGTCGACCAAGGCTGCGGGCGGTTAGGGCCCGCCGCGCTCCACACTTGCCATTTGGCTTCGCCTCAAAGCCAAGTTCGAACACGCCTTGGGCTCGAGGGCTACTGTCGGCATTCTGGGAACGGGGGTACCCAGACTTGCCTGCCTGCGGCCCATGGTGTGGCTTACCGATGGCTTGGCACGGCCCAACTTCGGCATCAACAACCCAAGACCCTCGCGAGGCGGACGACACCAAGACCTCCACAAGGAGCGGCCACCTCAGGCTGGCTCCCGAGGAGCGGAGATTTCTATGCAGGCCTCACCTCGCTAGGCGCCGATGACGTGAGCCATGACGACCAAGGACAGGCGGGCGCTAGCGGGCGCAGAGTACCAGTTTCCTCTTTGGTGCTAAGGAGGCAAGCGCAGGCGTGGAGTCCCGAGGAATCGGCCAAGGGTTTCCATTCCGGTGCAACAAGACCAACACCGCCAGGATGGCAGGACGAAGGTCATCGATGAGCCCACCACGGCATCACAATCAAAGACTTTTGCAGGCGAAGACTATTTTTGTCAGGATAGCATGTACTAGTTGTCTTCCTTCGAATTTGGCCGTTGTGGGATCCCTTCCTGCCTTCATTTGGGAAGAGTACCAAGGCCACTATAAATAGGAACTAGCCACCACCATAGAGGGGGATCAGATCCATTCCACCCTGACCAGCTCACCAGCTCACTTGAGCTCAAGAACACTCCTCCTCCTGAGGTTGTTCTCCCACTGTACTAGTTCATCCTCAGCCCCACGAGGCCAATCCACTATAAAGCAGGAGTAGGGTTTTACACCGCAAGGTGGTCCAAACCTGGGTAAACTGCCATGTCTCATTTTCTTTGAGTTCATCGAGCTAGGCCGTGAGATTGTCGAGTAGGCAGACTGGGGAGTTTGAGTTCTTCGCACGCACCCCAGAGTTCGAACCTCTCAAGGGTCTGCGGAACCCGAAATCCGACAGTGACTGCGAGCCGTATATTTTTTGCTACAACCGGCAATGGCAGAAGCTGATAGTGGCAAAAAATTTGCTGCAATCTTTCATGGTTTAGCCGTGTCCCTGTGACGACGGCGACAACGTTTTTGTCGCAACCATCGTTGTTTTTTGCTACTATCGATTTTTTTGCTATATCCATTTATGACTTAGCTGCGATTTGCGACGGACGACGGCGACATTTTTGTTGCAACATGTCGGATTTTATCATTTTATGACTTAGCTACGATCTACGACGGCATGCAACCTGTCAGAATTTTGCTACTACTTCCTCCGTCCGAAAATACTTGTCATCAAAATGGATAAAAAGGAAAGTATCTAGAACTAAAATATGTCTAGATACATCTCCTTTTATCCATTTTGATGACAAGTATTTCCGGACGGAGGGAGTACTAGTGATATTTCTGCTACATCCATTCACGATGCCCACGGGTGCTTTACCACTTAGCTGCAACCGGGGACAGCGAGGACGACATTTTTGTTGTAATTGTGTTAATTTTTTTCTACTGTTGACGATGTTTTTGCTGCATACATTCACAGCGGCGATGGTGCTTTACAACTTAGTTGCGATCAGCGATGGCGAGGACGAACATTTTTTTGCTGCAGCTGTGTCAATTTTTTTGCTACTACCGGTGACATTTTTGCTATATCCATTCACAATGGCCATGGTTTTTCAAGCGCGGTGGCGAAGCATGAACAAGATGCTGGTGGTGGGTTGCCGCGAATACCGGCGACGAGATCTAGCGTGGAGCAGGAGGAACGACACGGTGCAGTAACTAACGGCATCGGGAGAGTGCGGCACCGCGCGCCTAACGAGCTACTCCCTCCGTTCCAAAATAGATGACTCAACTTTATACTAACTTTAGTATAAAGTTGAGTCATCAAAGTTGAGTCATCTATTTTGAAACGGAGGGAATACGTGAGATGCGTAAGACGCAGGTGTAACGCGAGGAAGAAGGAGCTTTTCACGATGAACTATTTTTGGACTAGATTGGATGAACCGGACCACTAGCATATGATGACTGACGCACAGGCGGCCTAATTTTGGACCGGTCGGACGGGGCTTATCACTGACCAACCGGACCACTAGCATATGATGACTGACGCACAGTCGGCCTAATTTTTGACCGGTGGGCCGGCGCCTATCACTGATCTTTTACTTAGGTCTAAACATGTTGCAGACGGACCTGTTTAATACATGCGCCAATGCTATATCTCACTTGTAGCGAGTGTCCCTTCGCTCTTGCCTGAAGCGTATTCACAGCGCTACAGTACCGAGCCGACCCGTTTTTCGTCTCTTTTTCACTTCGCTGTTCCGATCGAGTGGCATGCTTTTGCTGGTTCACGTACTGCTTTCTTCAAGGTTTTTTTTTTGCATTTTCATTATTTTTTTCACTGTTTCTTCATCAGTTTTCTCCTGTCTTCGATTTTTCTTTTTTTACCGACTTTTTTGTTTCTTCCACGGTTTTAAATGGTTTTCTCTCTTTTTTTTCTTTGTGTCTTTCTTGGTTTTCTTGCTTTCTTTGTTTTTCTTTTGTTTGTTTCTTTATTGGTTTTCTACGGGTTATTTCTTGGTTTCACTGTTTTTCCATTCGTTTGCGCAGGTTTTCTTTGGTTTCCTTCATTACTTTTTTTACTGTTTTTCTTTCTCTTTTTGTATTGAATTGAAATATTTCGTATACATGTTTAAAATTTTATTCAAATACATAATTAATATATTTTTAACATTTTTATGTAGTTGAACATTTTATATGTAGTTGAACATTTTTCAAATACATAATTAATTTTTTTCCAAATATATATCTTTGACATCAACTTTTTATACACATTCTATATTTTTTTGTATATATTGAGAACATCTTTTTACACATATTTAATATTTTTTAAATACATGATTAATATTTTTAACACATTGTTTTATTTCTACTTTTTGGCATACATATTGTAAAAAAAATTGTATATATCAGGATTTTTTATATACATGTTTTTTAATTTTTAAATACATTATTAGTATATTTTAATGTCTAATTTTTTCATAAACAATTTTATATTTGTTTATACACCAGGAACATTTTTATACACATTTAGAAGTTCTTAACTACATGTGTAACATTTTATATTTAATATTGTTTTATTTATATATATTTTTTAGTACCAAAAGCCCGCACCTAGCCCTACCCCCGCTCCTGGGCGGCGCCGCACCGCAGCGTCCCCGGCCTCTCCCCCCCCCCCCCCCCCGCCATCACTCGGCCTCCCGTCGTCGCCGGTGACGACGCTAGGGCAAAGCCCGAGCGGCTCGGCGACGCCGGCCTTCTTCTCACGCGTCAGATCTGAAGATCGCTGCAGCCGCGATTCCGATCTTGATCCCAACGGCGTTGATGGCGGACAACGACGAATAGAGTGTGGCGGTGGGTCTGCAGCCACAGGGGCAGGTGGCGGCGGCCATGGCAGTCGCTCAACCTTCGGTTAGGCTTCAGATCGCGGCGACGCTCCTGGTCTTGTTCTCCATCATGCGGCCGCCCGGGGCAGCGATCCTGGGCTTGGTGGCGGTGGTCATCTCCTCCGTCGGAGGCGGTCGGCCTGAGGCTGGGTCGTCGGATCTCGTGATCCGTCATCTAGTACCGGCTGCGAGTCGGAGAGACATAGTTGTCGGTGAAAACCGAGCTGCAGTGGGCGATGGTGGCATTCTGCGCTGTTACCTTGATGAATGCATCATCGTGTAAGTACCGTCGACCGACTCGTGCTGCTTCGGGGAAAACCCTAGGTTGTGGTCTTCCAGATTGGACGATGGCGGCACTGCGGTGTCGTTTCTCTCTTTGGAGCATCGTTTGTGGAACAACGCTGAAGAGATAGGTGGAAGGTGGAGCATGGTACATCTTCCGCATCGACGACGACGGGTCTCGGCAGTGTGGCGCAGTGGAGTCTCGACGTCCAATGCATGTAGATGGACTCGCGTAGGAGGATGGCGCTGTCTGGTGCCGTGCGGGCGTCGATGGCAGGCCTGACAAGGTCGATGTGTCAGTACCTATTCTAAAGATGGATCGGTGGAAGATGGTGGCGATGACCTATGAGAGTGCATCTGACCGGTGTGTGCCCCAGACCTGGTATATGGATTGGTTGGGGGCTCCGACTTTAGATGTTAGGCTTAGGTGAGAGGTCTCGGTATTCGGCTAAGACTATTTGCACCCTTCATCAAGTGGATAGGAGTAGCGACAAATGTTGCCAAGATACCGCTTCAAACATATTGATGTATTACTTTATAAGGTCTTTGTGAATAATTAATAAAATGGTTGTATGCATTACCTAGATGTAGAGGCCAGGGGTCAACCTTCTTTTCAAAAAAAAGTGTAACATTTTTATATACATGCTTAACATTTAATGTATAGATGTTTTAATGTCTAATTTTTTATACACATAGTACATTTTTTGTATAGAACAAAGGCCTTTTATGCATGTTCAACATATTTTAAACGCATGATTAATATTTTCATATATATCTTTTGATTTCTATTGTTTTCATACACATTGTATATTATATATATATATATTAAATACATTTTCAATACACATTTAACATTTTTAAATGCGTGTTCAACAATTTTATAATTCTATATTTGAAATAATTTTTATTATAGATATATCTAGAATATTATGAAATATACGTTGAAGTAATATAAATAAAGCAAAAAACATAGCAAAGATGTGAAGAAAATGAAAGAAAAAACGCTCAATACCGACTATCCCTGCTGGGCAACCCATTATGGGCATTTCTAAAAAAACATCTTGCATGGGAGGGGGAGCAACTAGTTGGCAGGCGCTTCTTCGGGAGCCTCCCAAGGATCACTTGGGGGTGGGTTGGCGCACTCTTAGCCGTCGTCGTGTATCGCAGTCTAGGCATTTCCTTCGGAATTTTTTTATTTTACTGCACATGTTTTTGGCTTTTTAAACGGGTTTTTCCTCGGGGGTTTTCTACTATTTTGGTTTTCATTGATCTTCCTTAGCTTTTGGGCACAAAAATTAGGAAAACAAATTGTGCGAAAAAACTCGTTTTTTCTTCCGCAAGAGGCGCACTTATGCCTCTCGGAAACGAAAGAAAAATGCGTTTTTAAAATATTTTTTTCTTTCACAAGAGGCACGGTTTTTCTTCCCCAAGAGGCATGGTTGTCACGGCCGTGCCTCTCGGAAACGAAAAAAAACATGTTGTGCCTCCCGACCACGGCAGAAGATAGAGAGAGAATGAAAGTTATTCCATATGCCTCAGCCATAGGTTCTATAAAGTATAACATACTGTGTACCAGACCTATTGTATATCTTTCCATGAGTTTGGCAAAGGGGTACATGTAGCGACCCGACCTCAGATGGTGAAGTCTCTGTGCTTAAGTGTCATTCGTGAATCGGTATGTTGACACACACAGTACTCGAGGATTTATAACAGAGGAAAATCACATATATAAAGTAACGTAAATACTATTACCTCAATCCAAATAGCGGAAGTAACAACAAGGTTGTGGATTCCCATCAACACCAACGGCAAAGTTGAGTGTAGAACTCGTAACCCTAACGTATCACTTACTCGTCGTAAGATCCCTGCAACATGAGACGTTGCAGCCGTGTAGGTCAGTACATTGAATGTACCGGCAAATTCACACCATAGAATAATAAGGAGAATGTCTATCTCTATATGCATATTTGGCTGGTGGAGGCTCTACGGTTATCATTTGCATAAAACTAATTTTTTCCTACTATAAAGGAATATACTTTATTTAACTACCAAGTTGGTTGAAAAAAAATATTGAGAAGGTTCCTCCAACTCAATCCCAAAATAACAAGTTTAATCCCTCAAATTTATTAAGTAAAGTGACGAGATCAAACCAATAATTCAAGTACCAGATACTCAAGATATCCATAACCGGGGACACAGCTAACCATGATTAGTTTGTACACTCTGCAGAGGTTTGCGCACTTTTTCCCACAAGACTCGATCTCCTCCGTTGTATTTCTTGCACTACATGATGTTTGAGAACGGATGATCGAGACACAGTCTTTCTGAAGAGGTCCCCTTAACCGATATATAGGCCGGTACACCTACAATCCCCTACATCTTCTAGCCCATCATGAAAAGGTTTCCCACAACTTACTCAACTATGCCAGAGCCCATAATGGCTTGTGGCTGCACACGGAAGTTTCTAGCATGAATAATCTTATGATTCCTTTGAGCCTGGGTGGCATTCCATAGGGTGATCACACGGGTACTCCGGGATCCCTTGGGCAAGCACTGGGTTCTCCAGGTGCCCAGGCAAACCACTGGGTGCTCCAGGATGCCCCAACCAATCCACCCAGATGCGTATTAAAGTAGCCACCTTAAGTTAAACCTTAGTTAACAATAACTCTCACAACTTTCATGAATTCTCTCAAAACCAAACCACGTCTACGAGCATAGCATAGCAGTGTAAGCATAACGTAGTAACACCCTGGGTTTGAAATGCAAGACAATAGGTTCCTACCTCATAAACTACTTCCCAATACCCAAATATGTAGCGACTAGACCTCAAACGGTCCGATCTCTATGCATCAGTGTCATCCCTGGATCAGTAATGCTGACACACACAGTACTTGAAGGATTTATAACAGAGTAGCAATCACACACTTATTACATCGAATGTCTCAAAAGAGAACTTATTACAAAATAATATGGCTTAAGGCCATCTAATAACGATAACAACGGAAGGCTTGGAAGTTAAGTGAGTCCATCAACTCCAACGGCATCACTGAGTATAGAACCATGACCTAAGGCTCCTTACTCGTCTCTGAAAAGTCTGCAACATGAACGTTGCAGCTCGAAAACGGGGCAGCACATGGAATATGCTGGCAATGTAACACATAGAGAGTAGTGAATAGAAATAGGCTATGCTACATGCATATATGGCTGGTGGAAAGCTCTATGGTTATAGTTTTGCGTAAAGCTAATTTTTCCATACTGCAAAGGAATAAATTTTATTTAACTATCATGGTGGTTGTTAAACATTGAGAGCTTAGACACCCTCTCAATCCCAATTAAACATCATCATTAAAACCCAACAAAATTAATTAAAGTCACATGATGAGATTCACATGATAATCCAAGTACTAGATACTCAAGACGTCCATAACCGGGGACACGGCTAACCATGATTAGTTTATACACTCTGCAGAGGTTTGTGCACTTTTCCCCACAAGACTCGATCTCCTCCGTTGGGATTCTCGCTCTACATGGTGTTTGAGAAACGGATGACCGAGACATAGTCTTTCAGAAGCGCTAGCACCTTACGATCGGGTAGACCGTTACACCTACTTTCCCCTACATCTGCTAGTCTACCACTGTAAGAGTTCGCACGACTTAATCAACTATGCTAGAGCCCATAGTTGCTTGTGGCTGGACACAGAAGTTTTTAGTATGAATAATCTCATGATCCCTTGGAGCCTGGGTGGCGGTCCATAAAGAAAAACAACAGGCAATTGCTGGAATACCCAGGTGCCTCAATCCACCCATATGTGTATTGAAATTGCCACCTTAAGTTGAACCATTAATTAATATTCTCACATCTGTCATGGATACACTCAAACCCAATCCACGTCTACAAGCATAGCATGGCATAAGCAAACGTAGAAGTAATTCCTAGGGTTTGATAATAAAACAGGTAATAGGTACTACCTCATCTACTTTCCCAAAACCCACATAGTAATCAGGTCCTATTCATGCAATGGCTTGAGGGTCGATCTAATGCAATAAAACTGGTTCGTAAAAGGTATGATCAAAGTGTTACTTGCCTTGCTGATGATCCGCGAAATCTAAAGATTCGAAGTAGCAAGCGGCGCACTCCGGGTACTCTATCGCAAACAAACAAACAAGCATACTATAAGTACTCATCTAATGCATAGGTAAAACTCAAATAAGAGATCTAACCAGAAGGTTCAACTTAAGAACTCCGGTTTGCAAAAGAAACAAATCGAATGAAACAACAAAATTCCAACGGCAAGAGAAATAAAGCTTCGATTACTAATCTGGACCTAAGTCAAATTTTACAGAAGCAAAAACTTGTTTGAGTTGGTTAAACGGAAAGAGGGTTTCGAGACGAAACTCTAGGCGCTTGAATCGCCCGATTCCGATAAACGAGCGAAAAGTTATACTAAAACGCAAATCGGATCAGAAATCGCGATCAGAAATAATCGCGGAAAATCCGAGAAAAAGAAAAACTGACGAACAGATTAACGAACAAATGTTCGTTATCTGAAACTAAACGGTGAACTCGTCCGTTAAAACGAACGAACGAGCGAACGCTCGCTAGATAAAAGAACCGATAAAACCGATCTAATAAAAATAAAAAAACTAGGGTTTTCAAGGAAAAACGGGATCGGTTTTCTCCGGAAAACCAGCGGCGAACGGCGCGGCTACCTCGTCGGATTCCGGCGGCTCGGGGCTCTGGCGGGGAGGGGCGGCGTCGGCGGCGGCGGGCGCGGCAAGCGGCGGCGAGCGGCAGTTGCGGGAGGCGGGGCGGGGCGAGGTGGCGGGGTGAGGTGGCGGCGATGGGTATTTATGAGAGGGGGGGCGACGGCGGTGGCTTCGCTCGGGACTCCGGTCCCGAGCCGGTGCGGGAGACGGCGGCGGCACGGGCTTGGCCCGGCTCGGCTGGGCCTTCGGCCCAGTCGGGCGCGCGAATAGTTTTTTTTCAAAACAATTCCGCCGAAATTAAGAAAAATTATAGAAAATAAAACAAAATTCTAAAAATGCCAAAATAAATTTTCACCGCCTAAATAAAATATTTAGAACGAGATGAACATTTTCTTGGCCCTGAAATGCAATTTTGAAAAACGTGCAATTTTTCCTAAATTCAAATAAATCTAGTCGAAACTCCGAAACAAAATCTTATTTTATTTTTTTTATTAAATCCTCAATATTTCTTTATTTTTTGAAATTCATTTTATTCCATCTCTCGTATTTTTATAATGGAAATAATTGAAGATAAAATAAATAAAATCAAATGATCCTATTTTCAAAATTTGAGAAAACTCAAATATGAAAATAACGAAACCCCCAACTCTCTCCGTGGGTCCTTGAGTTGCGTAGAATTTCTAGATCAGGCCAAAAGCAAATAAAAGTATGATATGCAGTGATGATCTAATGTATAACATTCCAAATTGAAAATTTGGGATGTTACAACATGTTATCAATCCTACTCATGCAATGTTTCAGGGTAAAACTAATGCATAAAACTGGGTATGAAAAGTATGATCAAAGTGTGAACTTGCCTTGTACAATTGATGAAGATGATTCACACTCATAACTCCTGATAGTTCTACTCGTCACACTCCGGTCAATCTATCGTGAGCAAGCAAATGCATACATAAGCACTCATGCAAAAGAATCGAAGAAAAGACTTCAGAAAACTTCGAAAACAAGCAATTAACTCTTGCAACAGAAAACAATTTCTAACAATATCAAAATTGGGTGTATTTTGTCTTATCAGAAAGTTTAGGTCAAGAGCTTCGATTTGCAAAAGAATCAACTAAATCAGAGTTACGAAACTCAAGTTATGATCAAAAGAAGTTTGAATATGAATCTGAGAAAATTTCGAAATTTGAAAATTTCAAAAAATTGATGTGACAGGTTCGCTGGATAGGTGAAAACAAGACAAAACTATAGACGCTGGTTTCATCTAATTTGGATCAACGAGTAAAAAATTATGGCTATTTGGAAAATTAGGACCAAGCTGTTTTACGGAAGATAGCTACGGTTAAAAGATTCGTAGGTCGAATGTATAAATACAGAGACTAATTGATTATCTAATTATTCTACCGTATTAGTCTAAAAATAATAAACTACGGAAGTATAAAAAGAAAAAAACGAAGAAATATGCAGAGAAAAGATGACTTCGAAAAGAGGAGACAATTTTCAGAAATCCCACCGAAGGGAAAAGAAATATTTTTTAATAAATCTAGTCAAACCAAAATATTAATTTAATCTGAATCGAATGATTTTTGAAGACTATAGATCTATATGGTTGAAGAGATATGTAAACATCTAAAACTAGACAATATAGGATTAAACATAGAAAAAAAATAAACAAAACAGAGAGAAAATCAAAACGCCTCGCACGGGCCTAAAGGCCGTCGGCCGGCCGCGCGCGTACGATCAGCAAGTTTTTTTTTTGCCAAAGGAAAAAAGAAAAAAACAGGAAAGGATTATGGCTGGCTGGGCCTGGCTCATTTAGGAGAAAAAAATAGGATGAGGCGCCCGCTGCAACTATACTACATGTGTGGGCGACAAATAATCATGGACCGCATGTACAGTTTTTTTTTAAAATAAAAACAAAAGGAAAACTGAATAACAAAAATAAGATGAAATTTTATATAGGCGTGTTATATATCAAAATTTTCAAAAAAAGATTTTCTATAACATGAACATTTTGCTAGTGCCAAATAAAATCCACAAAATTTTAAATAAAGCAAAGAGTGCTACTGATGCAACAAAACCCAATAAAATCATTTTTAAAAATACCAAAATGATTTCAAATTTATTTCTCTCCAATTTTCTGATGTAGGGAATCATTTTACCCTATTTTCTATTTATTTTATGTTTGGAGAAAAATAATTTGAATAAAACCCAAATAACTCCAAAGTGAAAATAATTTCAAAGGGACTTTAAATTTGATTCTTTTAAACTTCCAACTCATATTTCATATGATTTGAAGAAGTCATTTTATCTTCTCTCATGAAATCATTGAGTTGCATAAAGTTTCTGAAATTTGAAATATTTTCCAAATGAAATTCAAATATTTCCAAAAACCCTTTTTCATTTAATTTAAATTGAAGAAGTCATATTATCTTCACTGTAGGGTTTGTGTGTTTGAAATACATTTGAATTTATGGAGATGCAAATATGAAAGTTTGGGAAAGTCCTTTTATTCCCTCTCATTTAACTTTCAAAAAGTTTTCAAATTTCACTCAATTTCACACAAGCAACCATACCACAAATCAAACAATCAATCAAAACTATTTATTTAATATAACATTCCAAAATTTAGAATTTTGGGATGTTACAAACCTACCATCTTTAAAATGAATCTCGTCCTCGAGATTCGGAGAGGCTAGCAAGAAATAGGTTAGGTTCGGGGTCTTCTCAAAATCCATCGATCGTCACGGGGGTCTAGGGGGCTACCACCCTTAGAAGCATTGTTACGGTTCCATCAAAACTCATATACTCCATCCTTATTGTTGGCAGTATCGATCTTCTCAGATCTTCAGGATAATTCCTTCACTGGGCTCTTCCGGTAGTGGCACAACCTTTTTCCTCGATTCTTGTGTCCTTTCATCTTGGTCAGGTTCTTCTGTGACTGGGTCTTCTTATCTGATAGGTCTAGCGCCAATACTAAACAAGTATCGATATGTCATGGTGGTTATCAAACAATTTGACTGGGTCCCTGCAGAAAACGGGTCTGGGCTTGAACCTCACCGTATGACCTACGGTTGGCAACAACTGCCTTGTACAAGGGAAAATTGTCATACCATTCTAATGTTTAAACAAGGTTTTGATCGTCGTCACTCTACTATAGGTAAGTCACTCATATTTACCATCCCTTGTAGCAAGGCGAATAATAAGAGTAAGTCGGTACGGTGATCAATCCATCCCGCACCCAAATCATTACCTTGTATATGGTTTAGCGAATCTCGTATTCTAACACTCAGTCATCCTCACAAGCATTGCAGAATTTATCTTGTCGACGAACCAAGTTCAGATAAATCCATTGATTCTGCAAGCCAAACAAACATCTATTGTTCCTTCACAACTCTCGGGTTTTACGTTACTCCTATAGGATCGTATGTTGATAAAGTCGTATCTTCTTCCAGGGTTTTTCCTTCAGCAAGAATGTGCTTGCTTCTTGGCAGGTCCTGGGGCCTGTGGGTTATGGCCCATCTCATCACTTGCAAACCTTGAAATCATCATCGGGCATCTGATCATTATTCCAACATCCAGCTTCCTAGCATTTCTTAAATCCATCCAATTGTAGTGTCTCCGTCCCTTCTATTTGTACCAAACTAAGACGTGATTACTCAGACTCATCATGGAGTTACAATTGCTCCATATTACCAACATTATACCACCTTTATATCCAATAATACTTCATCCCTTAATATTCTTGGAGTATCCCACATATCGAGATAAAACTCGTACTTACTTTGTCCAAAGTCCACTCCGTGGAATATCCTTATCCTTTTCCAGGGGTCAAATCCCTCTCAGGGTACTACCTCCCTTAAAATGCACAAATTCATCCATAGACCATATTTCTCATATCCTCGAAAATGGTAAAATATTCCTTCATAGAGTCACTACTCATAAATTCCAAATCAGTACCAACAATGCTAACTTTATTGATTCTCCAATGTTTACAATCTCTTGCTTTTCCGTTACATGCCTTAACTCATCGCCTCAATATAAAGGAAGAACATTCTCACTACTACTACTATATTTCTCTTGTTGCAAACTGAACTATTTAGCACTAGCCTCCTTCTCCTTGGGACAATCTCTGGCAAAGTGCCCTACTTCATTACAACGAAAACATATTACTTCTAACAAGTTTTGAGGTTTCCTGATGATTATGTAGCCTCCTTGGGTCCTCGGCTTCCTTTTAGGGCAACCACTGAAGTAGTGCCCTGAATCTTTGCACCTGAAACATATGATTTGACTCAGGTCCTTCCTGGAATCCAATCTATTTATCTTCCTGGACTTTTCCGTTCCAGTCAGGGCTTCTATTTCCTGTGGGTCATACTCTACTTCCTCTGTCGGGAATTCTACTAGGTCCCCATTCAGACAATTCTTGGAGATGTGTCCTTCTTCTCCACATGAATAGCACGACTTGGTGCAGAGTTTAATTGGGTCTGCTTTGGGTGTGTCCTCCACCTCTTCTTCATCACTGGTTCTTCTAAAATTTCCATTAGGGCTCCTTTCATTACTTCTTTCTCCTGTTGGGTGGTTCTTTGAACCAAAGGGTAAATGTGACACCGAAGAGGGTAGTGGGTAGTCCCTTCACACAAGAAACAAGTAATCTGCCCAGTTGAGCATTCTTCATCTGGGTGACTTTCTTCATAATGAGGGCATTCATCCTTGTGTTTGTTATGGTTGTGTCCTATTTCTCCACAAATCTTGCATGCACAAGGTTTCTTCACATCATTTTTATAAGGCTTCAACTTCTGGGACACAAGACGAGACTTTAGCAGAGTCAACTTTAATTCTTCCCATGTGGTTACTCCATGCCATCCATTGATGGTTTGGTACATCCTCCACCAAGTAGCAGCACCTCTTTTAAAGCACTGAAGAGCATGCTGGGTCATATCCTTTCCGGCTATAGGGTTATTCTTCATGTGATCTTCCCTGTTCTGAATCCATTGGCCCGTCTCCAATTGTGTTGGGGATATTACTACCAGTATGACCCGCCCAGGAGGGGCCGGGTCAGCCCTAATGGCGGGTTACATAAGAAGCCAAATATACATTCAAGATGATAGTTTGTTAAACATATAGAAGGCCCAAAGGCCTGGGGCCGGCTTAAGGCCCGATATTGAAAACCGCCGTATGTAAGGAAAGACTTGTAAAGAAGGCATGTAAAGGAAGTCTCCGAGCCAGACACAATTATGAGCCGGCCGGGACTCTGTAGGCCACCGGGCGTCAACCCATGTATATAAGGGGACGATCTGGTGGCGGCTTAGGGCAAGAAACAACAGATCGATAACCAAGCCGGCGAGTTGAGCCTCTTGGAGATCGAAACCCCAGCAATACCAATCCCAACTAGACGTAGGCTTTTACCTTCATCGTAAGGGGCTGAACTAGTATAAAAACTCTCTTGCGTGTCCTTTGTCCCAATTAACCCCTTTAAGCTTCCTAGTGCGATGGCCCTACGACTAAGTCCTTGTTCAAGGACATCTGCCGTGTTAACTCCACGACAGTTGGCGCCACCATGGGGCCAGCGCACGGTGGATTTGAGTTCTTGAAGGGCAACTTCGAAGGGCTCAAGGGATACGCTGTGGGCCGGATGACCAAGAGTCGTCGTGGCAAGCTCTACATCGACGACGAAGGCTGGGGCCCCGAGGTCGGCTCGATCAAGTATGGGTACCGTGTCCCCTTCGGCGGAATTCACGTCTTCATCGGCCGGATCGGCGAGTCAGGCCCTGAGCCGGACGTCCACACCGACCTCATCGAAGCAGCTCAGCGCGCCTGGTCCGCCCGTGTTCAATCTGTCGTGAAGCATGCCTTCGTAGGCTGCATCCATGGCGGTGAATACTCCGAAGGATCGATGGAAGGCGGGGAGACGGCTATCTGCTCTGATACTGCATCATCAACAGGTGAGACGGACTCGTTGTACCAACTACAAGACGGCATGCTCGGGGGCTGTTCCGATGGCAGCAGTATTCCGGACCCCCTTGAGCCGCCGAATTGGGTCGGAGTCTTCATGGCAGGGACGCAGCCCGGGCAGAACTCCACCGCAGTGACCGCAGCAGCCACCGGGTCGGTAGCTGCCGGGTCAGGAGACCCCGCACGCCCCCCGGCTCAAGTTCTAATGGACCTCATGGATAAGCTGACGACTCTGTTAACCGCCGTGGTAGAACCAGCGGATAAAGCCCAGCATGACGCAGAAGTGGCACACGTGCGGGAGGAGATGGTGCAAGCTAAGGAAAATCTAGCCGTGGAGGAAACCCGGATGGCAGCGGAACGAGCAGCTCTGGATGCTCGTGCTCAGCAGCTTCAAGAAGAAACTTTCTGGCTCTCGGTGGATCTTAATGCGTCAAACGAGGTTATAAGGAGGAGGCATCAGAAAACTCAATCGCGACTTCCTCTAACGCTGGATCCAAGGAACCTGTTCCATACACCCGGAGCCGAGGGGAGCAACCCGCCGGAAGCAAACCGGGTCACGACACCCGGTGCACCGGCTCAGCCAAGAACCATGGAGCCGCTTCGCATGAATACATCTCCTCCTCGTTATGTAGCAACACCTCCGGGTCACTTCTCCAACCCTATGGAAAACCTCATTGCCGCGTCAGCTCGTTTGGCGGCGCTCCCAATGGAAGGCGACTCGCCAGCAGCAATTGAATCCTGGAGGGTGAGAGAACTACTTCAGACAGCTCTGGCCCAGCAAGATGCATACTCTTATAGTCGAGACAGGATTCACTCAACTCCTCGCCCAAGCCGGAGCCCGAGTTAAAGTAGGCACATGGAGTCTGCAGAGATGTCAAGTAATGCTCAACGCCACAACCAGCCATACAGGCATGAGCTGGTGCGGGCTGGAGCCTTTAACTTGGCGGATCAGGGGAGGATTCGTCAAGAGGTGGAGCAAGCAGCCCAAATAGCGGCAACGCAGGCGGCTCACCAAACCTTTCCGGCTTATCCAACAACCTCGGTTGAGGCAGGAGTGGCCACGAGAACCGGAGGCGTGCCTTGTTTGGTACCAGCCATACGCAATGAGCAGTTGCCAAAGGATTTCAAGGGGCCTCGTAAGGTGTTGGAGGTTAGCGATGCTGCTATGGCCAAGTATTCTACCATGATGTTGGATGGAACAGCTCGGACCTGGTTAAAGGGATTACCACCCAATTCTATCGGATCATGGGCAGAGTTGAAAGCACGGTTCATCCAAAACTTTAAGGACGCGTGTAAGCAACCGATATCGATTGTGGACCTGACCAATTGCAAGCAAGAGGATGGTGAGTCTACAACCCATTGGGTGCGCCAGGTCAAGAAGATAATACATTCATCTGATAAGATGGATGCCGGCTCAGCAGTTTTGATGTTGGAGAAAAATTGCCGCTTTGAACCTCTGAAGCAGAAGTTGGGGCGGCTTAAACGTGACTGTAATGACATGGGGACGTTGATGGCGGCTCTTGTCAAGTATGACGATTCTGATACCACCAAGGACCCAGTGTCTAATGATGAAAAGGCAATGAAGGGAAAGAAGAACGACAATGGCAAGGGTTACCAGCATAACCCGACGAATTAGGGAGGTAGTAAGCGTAAGGCTGATGAGTTTGTTGTTAATACTAATGTGCAGGGTGGTAATTAGCGGCGCAAGGGCAGACAACCCCCTCGATCGGGCGGGTCAGGCCCCACCCTTGAGTAGTTGTTGAATGAACCTTGTCCAAAACACGACACCCGGGAGAAACCAGCCACCCACTTGTGGAAGGATTGCACGATCATGAAGGCGTTTAAAAATTCAAACACATTTGATGGGGGTCACGGCCCAGGTGGCGGCTCAGGTGGAGGCGGCTTTCAGGGCCCGGGCGCCGGTTCAAGCGGAGGAGGTTTTCACAATCAGGGTTATCCTGGTCACCAGGGAGGATATAATCAGCAACATGGCCAAGGGAATCAACAGCAGCAACAATCCAGCTATCAGAACAACCCGAAGCAGTTGAGTAGCGGACAGTATCATGTCTTTACTACTAGTTTATGTAAGAGGGACCAGAAACTCCACAAGAGGGCCGTCAATGCCGTTGAACCGACAATTCCACGTTATCTATGTTGTTCAGAATAGCCTATTGTGTGGAGCAGAGAGGATCACCTGCCCCGGGTTGATAATCCGGGTCACTTGGCTTTGGTGGTGGCACCTCAAGTTGGTGGGTATAAGTTCACTAAGGTGCTCATGGATGGAGGCAGCAGCATCAACATCCTCTACTATGAGACGTTCCGCCAGATGGGGTTGACGGATAAAAATCTTAAACAATCTAATACTGTTTTTCATGGTGTGGTACCTGGTAAATCGGCATACCCTGTTGGTAAGATTGAGCTGGAAGTAGCCTTTGGGGATGAGTATGACTCCAGAGTAGAAAAATTAACCTTTGAAGTGGTTAAGATCAAAAGCCCATATCATGCTCTATTTGGGCGGCCGGCTTATGCCAAGTTCATGGCTCGGCCGTGTTACATATATTTGCAGCTCAAGATGCCGGGTCACAAGGGCACCATTACAGTACATGGGAGCCAGAGAATAGCCTTGGAATGTGAAGAAGGTGATGCCGCCTATGCTGAATCTGTTTGTGCAACGGAGGAGTTAAAATTCTACAAGGATCATGTTGACCCGGTGGACATGACGTCATTAAAGAAACCAATGATAGAGCATGAGCCGGAGCTGAAATTCAAATCAGCTGATGACACTAAGATGGTTGACTTTGTGCCTGGTGACTCATCCAAACAGTTCATCATCAGTGCCAACTTGGATCTGAAATAGGAAAGCGCGCTCATCGAGTTCATCCGTGAGAACCGGGACATCTTTGCATGGAAACCTTTAGACATGCCGGGTGTCCCGAGGGAACTCGTTGGGCACACTCTTAATATTGATCCAAAGTTCAAACCTGTCAGACAGTTTCTCCGGCGGTTCAATGAAGAAAGACGCAAGGCCATCGGAGAAGAAGTGGCCCGGCTATTGGCAGCCGGGTTCATTGTGGAGGTCTTTCACCCCGAATGGCTAGCTAACCCGGTGCTGGTACTCAAGAAGAATGGCACCTGGCGGATGTGTGTGGATTACACATATTTGAAGAAGGCTTGTCCGGCTGATCCTTTTGCTCTCCCCCGTATTGATTAGATCATTGATGCTACGGCGGGTTGTGCACGGTTGAGTTTCTTAGATGCTTATTCTGGTTATCATCAGATTAAAATGGCAGTCAAGGATCAAGAAAAGACAGCTTTTATAACTCCTTTTGGAGCTTTCTGCTATGTGTCTATGCCTTTTGGCCTTAAGAGTGCCCAGGCGACTTACCAGCGGTGTGTGCAGAATTGTCTTCACAATCAAATTGGGCGCAATGTTCATGCTTATGTGGATGATATAGTGGTGAAATCCAGGGAATAGGAAACCTTGGTCACAGACCTGAAAGAGACTTTTGATAATCTTCGGGTTTACAAGATGATGCTTAACCCGACCAAGTGTGTTTTTGGAGTACCAGCCGGCAAGCTCTTGGGTTTTTTGGTGTCTAACCGAGGTATTGAAGCTAACCCGGAGAAAATCAAAGCAATTACGTCTCTAGCCAAACCAACATGCGTCAATGATTTTCAGTGACTGGCGGGTCATGTAGCTGCTTTGAGTCGGTTCATAAGCTAGTTAGGGGAAAAGGCTATGCCTTTGTATCAATTGATGAAGAAAACAGATGTTTTTGTTTGGAGCGATGCTGCAAACGCTGCTTTTGAGGATCTGAAAGCACAATTGGTTGAGCCGCCGGTCCTAGCTGCTCCAATTGAGAAAGAGTCGCTATTGTTATACGTGGCTGCTAACTCATGGGCTGTTAGTGTGGCTATGGTGGTAGAGCGCAAGGAGGCTGGCAAAGAGCATCCGGTTCAGCGGCCAGTTTATTATGTCAGTGAAGTGCTAATTGAATCTAAACAACGATATCCACATTGGCAGAAGCTTGTTTATGGGGTATTCATGGCAAGCCGGAAGCTTAAGCATTACTTTCAGGGACATCCAATCATTGTGGTTAGCTCTGCTCCTTTGGGAGACATTATTCAGAACAGAGAAGCCACGGGGCGAGTCACCAAATGGGCAATTGAGCTTGGGTCTCATGGGTTGAAGTATGTTCCACGTACTGCAATTAAGTCTCAAGCCCTGGTTGACTTCATCAATGACTGGACAGAGATGCAGATGCCAGAAGAGAAGCCGGACAACACATATTGGACTATTCATTTTGATGGATCCAGGCAATTGGAAGGCTCGGGGGCTGGAGTCGTGTTAACTTCGCCACGAGGTGATAAATTTTGTTATGTGTTGCGATTGATGTTTCCCTGCACTAACAATGCAGCAGAGTATGAAGCCTTGCTCCATGGTCTTCGAGTGGCAAAAGAGATGAGCTTGAGCCGGGTTAGATGTCTTGGTGACTTAGATCTAGTGGCTCAACAGGTATCTGGAAAGTGGGATTCCAAAGACCCTCTCATGGCGGCCTATCGCCGAGAGGTCGATGCTATTGCAGGATATTTTAAAGGTTATCAGGTGGAGCATATTGACCGTCGAAAGAACGAAGCAGCTGATGCTTTAAGCCGGCTAGGGTCTCAGTGTAAGCCAGTGCCACCCAACACCTTTTTGGATGTTTTGCATAACCCCTCCGTCAAGTTGCCCACAGAAGAAGATTTAGCTATTCCTGACCCGGAGGCACAGTTGGTAGCGGCTCTTCATGTCATCCTAGATTGGACGGTGCCGTTCTTGGCTTACATGACCCAGGGAGAGTTGCCAGCGGATGAGACCCTAGCTCGGCAGATAACCCGGCGATCTAAGTCCATGACAATTTCGGATGGAGAGTTATTTCATCGCAGTGTTTCTGGAGCGTTCCAACGATGTGTTTCCCCTGAAGAAGGTCAAGAAATTCTTCGTGAGATCCATGAAGGCGATTGTGGTCATCATGCCGAGTCAAATCTTTAGTAGCCAAAGCATTTCGTCATGGTTTTTACTGGTTGACGGCTCACGCTGATGCAGAGGATCTGGTCAGTAGATGTGATGGATGTCGAAAATTTGCACGACGAGCGCATGTGCCGACTCAAGAGCTCCGCATGATTCCAATCACTTGGCCGTTTGCGGTTTGGGGGCTTGACATGGTGGGATCTTTCAAAAGGTCTAAGATAAAAAGACACATTTCTTAGTGGCAGTTGATAAGTTTACTAAGTGGGTTGAGGCAGAGCCTGTGAGTAAGTGTGATGCACCCATGGCGGTTCAATTCATGAAAAAAGTAATCTTCCGTTTCAGTTTTCCACACAGTATTATCACAGACAATGGCACTAATCTGTCTCAAGGGGCTATGGAAGAGTTTTGTCAGTGAGAGCACATCCAGCTTGATGTTTCTTCTGTAGCTCATCCTCAATCCAATGGTCAAGCGAGAGAGCAAATCAGGAAATTCTGAAGGGGCTAAAACCCCGGCTTATGGTTCCTTTACAGCGAACGGCGGGTTGTTGGGTAGAGGAGTTACCCTCAGTGTTATGGAGCATCAATACTACGCCCAACAGGTCTACGGGTTACACACCCTTCTTCATGGTTTATGGAGCAGAAGCAGTGTTGCCTAGTGACATCTGTCATGACTCGCCCCGTGTGGCGGCTTATGTTGAAGCTAACAATGAAAAAGCCAGACAGGATGCGCTTGACTTATTAGACGAAGAAAGAGACTTAGCGGCAGCACGGTCGGCAATTTATCAACAGGACCTGCGTCGTTATCACAGCCGCCGGGTTAAGTCCAGAACTTTTTAGGAAGGCGACTTGGTGCTCCGGCTCATCCAGGATCTGTCAGATGCACATAAGCTATCCCCACCTTGGGAAGGACCCTTTGTGGTCAGTAAGAATTTAAACAACGGGTCATATTACCTCATTGATGTTCGAGAGCACAAAGACTCACGTAAGTCGGAGGAAGAGACCCACCGGCCGTGGAACATTGCTCAACTTCGGCCATACTACACCTGAGCCACCGGCTCTCATCTTGTACATACGTTCACGTTGTATATACTATGATAAGCAATAAAGTAAGACCATCGGTCTCTTTTCCTTTCAAAGGCTATACATCTTTATTATTTTTTATTCACAAAATGACTATTAAGGAGCTGATCATATTTGAATCAAGTTCCACCTTTTTGGTCCAGCTCATGATCGTATCTGAATCTAGTTGTAAATCTCATGGTCACTTGGGGGCTTCCTATTCAAACATAGGTCGTATTCGAACCAAAGAGAACATAGGTGTCATAACCCTCTTGATCGGCTCAAGGCCAAACTCACTTGGGGGCTTCTTGATCGTATCTGAATCATAGCTTAACCCCTTTTGAGTCCGACTTGGATCGTATTTGAATCAGGGTCGTTAAAAACCTCTCAAGGTCATTTGGGGGCTTCCTGTTCAAACATAGGTCGTATTCGAACAAAAGAGAACATAGCTGTCGGTACCCTCTTGATCGGCGCAACGCCAAAACCACTAGGGGCTATATGGTCGTATTCGAACCTTAGCTTAACCCCTTTGGTCTGGTTTACTGATTGTATTCGAATTAGAAACCCCCAACCTTTTGAATACAGAGTTAAAATTATCTGTTGCTTGCCTTTGAGTTTTTGTTGTTTCAACATTACAAATAAGATAGCCTAGTTTTCTTAGCCGGCTCAATTATTGGACAACACAGCTGCCCGGGTTATTCAAGCCGGTGGTTCAAGGATCCAAAGGTAAGAGCTACTAAGATATGATGATCATTGAGTATTTAAGGAGTATCAACTTTTCATACATATTGAATTATCAATTCATCACCCGGGTTATTTAAACCGGCGATCTAAGGATCAACAAGGATAAGGTATGGTTCTTACTTATACGCGCTTACCTGCTGCGTTAACTCAAGAGTTAGTATTCAACCTTATGCAGTGTTTTAACTAAAGTTATTACAAGGCTTTATAAGCCTAGGAAGATGATCATCGTCCCTCCCTCGCCAGTTCACCACCTTCTATTTGCTGGAAGTTGGATTTTGACCAATCAAAGCCGTTCATGGCGACAAATTCGGCTTCGTCATCAATCAGGCCGACCGGGTCAATTTCCGGGGCAAAGGTATCTTCTCTCATAGGTGGGATCAGATCTGCTACTTTGTATGAAGGAGTGGCCATCTTCTTATTTTCACTATCAAAACCCGGCTGGTACTTGTCAACATTGGTGTCATCTCCAAGACTAGTCGCCTGGGGCCGGACTTCGCGGACACAGGCTATGAAGTCATCCTGACTAAAAGGAGACCCGTCCTCCTTCATGGTAGGATAGCCCCTTGCTACGTCCGCCGGGTCTAGGTCTGGCACCCAAGCCTTGGAGCGGCTTAGGGCAGTCAAAGCTCCGGCTCACGCACAGGAGCATTTTACTTCTTGGAACCAGGCAGGAAGGATGGACAGCTTCTTCAGGACATCACTAAGCCGGTTGGGTCCTTGATTTGTAGGAGAGATAGCGGCCAGAGCCCGTTGTGCACCAATGTACAATTGTTCAACCAAGGTGTATACCGCCTTCAGTTTAATCAACGGATCTTGGCTCAGATTTTTACTTCGCGGACCTGTATATATTTTTAACAGAGTCAGTTGGCGGATCATATTCCAGTTTGGCAAAAATTGCATTAAAGATCAACTCAAGCAGCTTACCAAAGATAGCAGCAACCATCTGAGACACCTGGCCCTTCAAATTGTTCAGCTCTGTTGAAATTTCTTTCAGAGCTGTTTCGGCTGTCTCAGCTCGACGGGTCAGGAGTGTTCTCTCATTTTCCCAAGTTTTCTCTTTGGTAGCAAAGCTAGTCTTCAAATTTTCTGTTTCAGAAAGGCTTATTTGCAGTTTGGAGGTGGAAGATTTGATTTCTGACTCTTGACTCGCTAGCCGGGTCTTTGCGTCAGTCAGTTGAGAGTTTAGTTCAAACAATGCATTATGTGAAACATTCAGATAAGTCAAGACTTGGTTTTAAATTGCAGTATCCAAATTCAAGATTCAAGTCCCAAGTACTTTATGAATAAACCACTTGGCACTTGGGGGCTAATGTATGCCAAATCAAATTTTTACGACTCTACCAATATATTTGAAGTCCCAAGTCCTATACAAAGTAACAACACTTGGCACTTGGGGGCTAATGTACGCAGTTCAGCAAGTTTATCAAGGTTAAGCCAGAGTGTTAAGTACTTTAAAGACAGTTTTAAATTCTAAAGTACCGATTCATTAATGATCAAAATAAACCGGTCCTTGGGGACTATGGGTGAAGTTTTGTTATATCAATACCAGGCAAAGATTCATAGGTAAAAGTTTCGGCTTATATTCTAAGTCTACAGGTTATTTCGTTTCTCTCAGAATCTGAAGACTTGAGGGCTGGAGGAATATTGGTAAACCGGAAAAAACGTACCTCATACTTCAACTGAAGCTGCTTGACCATCTCGATCTCAGACTCACAACTGGAGTGTACATGACTGAGATAGGCGGATAAGATATCACTGGCATTGAGACGGTCATAGTTGGCAACATCAAAGCGAACCTTCTTCCTCTCCAATGCTTCTTGCTTTGCTGTGCACCGAGCCAACACCGTTGGGTTCCCCGGCTCAACAAAGCGGCTCCCAGTAATTTGAACATCTTGAGCATGTGGAGATGGCGGGACGGTTGAGCTTGACGGTCCAGCTGTCGAAGGATTTATAGTGGCTTTGTCAAGGGATGGCTCCGGAGGATTTGCTTCATTGGCCATAGGCGGATCTTCTGGGGCGTCAGTTAAAGGAGAGGGCGGCCTAGCTGGGTCAGATGCTAGCACTGGTGGGTCTTCCGCCGGTTTTACTGCCTTCGCCTTCTTGGATTTAGCCTGACCGCTAAGGAAAAAATATTGCAGGATCGTCAGTGTCAAGATACAATTGAGCAGCCCGGAAGAAAAGAGGATTTTTGATTACCCAGGTGCAGTCTTGAAAGCCGGGAATTGTGTTTGTGATGAGTCGCCGGAGGAACAAGACACCTCCTGAAAGAATAAAAGAAAAGAGTTAAGAGAAATATGAGGAGCAGGATTCATTAAAGCGAGTTAAATATAGCAATAAGTAAACCTCGTTCGGACGTTTCCGAGGGGTCTGTTGAAGGACGACAACCGGTTCGTTTTCAGTCCCAGCTTCACGGCGGTTTTCATGTTGCTGTTTTTCCAAATGAAAGTTGGGATCCAAGTGAGCTAAGGGGTTAGAAAACCTTACTTTACGGATCACTCGTCGAACTTTGTGTCTTGATAAGGGCTCTGAGTCGGAGGAAATGATAGTTACCTCTGCTTCCCCGGCCTGACTGGCCCCGGTGTCATCCTGGTAAGGATCAGTGTCAATAAGATTGTTAAAAAATTGGCCAAGGGAATCAAGGGCTACCTCCGAGTCAGATGTGTCGTCAAGTTTCATCAAATCTTCAGCAGTGGTTTTCTTTTTCTTCTTTGACTTCCGGGTCGTCTTCTTGGTGTTCATGGCGGCGGTTTTCGCCTTCTTGGCAGCCTCATGGTCATATTTTACCTTCCAAAAGTCAGAGTTGGCCTGCAGAAGACAAGAAGGAAAGTCAGTGTTCAAGTAATATAGCTGGGCAAAACACAAAGGAAAAAAGATCAGAATATACTTACTTCTGGTACCGGGTTGAGTTTGCAGAAGGGATTCAACCCAACAATGCTGTAGTCTTCATATTTTCCATTCACCAACAGATTTGACATTGAAGCAATGTCTTCTTCGGTGAGTTCAACTGGGCTGTGACGAAGAGAGTCGTCCGGGCCTCCACCGTATTCATACATCAGTTTTGATCAACGGCTTAATGGAATAACCCGCCATGAGATCCAGTAGCGGGTCAGATCTACTCTGGTTAAACCATTGCCCAACAAAGTGTTGATTCTTTTGATGGAGGGAAGTAGCCTCTTGCGTTTAGCAACGATGAGTTTATCTGGAAGGGTGAACTTGGAGTCAAGACGACCGGGGCGGTAACCCGGTAGCCGTTTCTCGTTCGCTGGAGAAATATCCTGACAATAAAACCAAGTTTGGTTCCAGTCCTTTGGGTGACTTGGTAAGACGATGATAGGGAAGACAACACCCTGACGACGCTGAATTGAGATGCCTCCAAGTTCTAAGCTAGGACCGTTGGTGCATTCGTTCTGCCGGTTCAGATAAAAGTACTCCCTAAACAGCTCTACGGTTAGCTCTTGCTGAAGATACACCTCACAGAGTACTTGAAAGTTACAAATATTATAAATGAAATTGGGTCCAAGGTCCTGAGGATGGAGTTTGAAAAAATGAAGAACCTCTCTAAAGAATTTTGAACCGGGCGGTGAGAAACCACGGTTCATGTGATCAGTGAAGACAATCACTTCTCCGTCTTTTGGGTTGGGGCGTTCTTCCTCCGGGTCAAGAGCATGATAAGACATGACAATTTTTGAAGTCAGAAACCCAATGAGAAAGAATTCTTTTAACTTTTCCTCAGTTATGGATGAGGGGACCCAGTTACAGACGATGGGTGTCTTTGGTGGCATGACGTGCAAGGAACTGAAAAAGAAATAACGTGTCGGTTCAGTTTACGGTCAGGTTAACAGTCAAAAGTGGAAGATGTAAAACAAGCAATGGCGGCTTAACTAAGGGCTAATGACATATAAGGAAAAGGAAGCTGGAGAGATAAGCCGCCATGACTATGGACTTTCTCAGAAAGCAACTACAGCTAAGTGTTGGCATAAACAAGTTTCACCAAGCTATCACTATTATTTTGGTTCAAATGGCTGTTCTGAAAAGAAAAATATTCTAGACCTAAATATCTAATACAGGCGAGTTCGTCAGCTATAACGAAGCCTCTGTACAGGAAAAAACGATCTACGGCTATCAAAAATGGATGCCAAACAACTACTGCGCGAGTTATACTTCCTTTTTGGATCCCTAGGGGTTGCGGAGAAAGAACTACCAGAAAAGTTCATGAAGAACGATGAAGAACACCGATGAACTCATAAAGCCCTAATGTAGATCTAAAAAGTTTGAGAAGGAGAGACTTACGGATGTGGATTCGCTACAGAGGTTCGTCGCGTTTTCTCTGGACAAGTCAGGTCGATGCAGCGGCCTGAGATGGAGAAGACAAGGAAATCTGCGGCGGCGGCAGAGCTCGAGCGGTAGCGAAGTAGTGAGCGGAGGAAGACGACAGAAGGAGGAGAATGAAAAAGTCCTAAGTTAACCTATTTATAAGGGAGTGTGCGAACAGGCGAGCACGAAAATCAAGGAGACCCGAATAATGATTATCCAAATAAATGGACGCCTCGATTCTCGGAAGGCATTAAAAAAATGAAAGATCCGTTGGGAGATGATGTCATGAAGATCTTTTGTGTTTTCAGAAGATGACGTCACGGCGGGTTACAGAAGTTTTCAGACAGAGGATGAATTCTACCTAAGTATTGAAGATTGACAGAGAACAAAGTTCAAAGTCAACCTAGGGCCTAATGTTGGGGATATTACTACGAGTATGACCCGCCCGGGAGGGGCTGGGTCAGCCCTAATGGCGGGTTACATAAGAAGCCAAATATACATTCAAGATGATAGTTTGTTAAACATATAGAAGGACCAAAGGCCTGGGGCCGGCTTAAGGCCCGATATTGTAAACCGCCGTATGTAAGGAAAGACTTGTAAAGAAAGGCATGTAAAGGAAGTCACCGAGCCAGACACAATTATGAGCCGTCCGGGACTCTGTAGGCCACCGGGCATCAACCCATGTATATAAGGGGACGATCCAGTGGCGGCTTAGGGCAAGAAACAACAGATCGATAACCAAGCCGGCGAGTTGAGCCTCTTGGAGATCGAAACCCCAGCAATACCAATCCCAACTAGACGTAGCTTTTACCTTCATCGTAAGGGGCTGAACTAGTATAAAAACTCTCTTGCGTGTCCTTTGTCCCGATTAACCCCTTTAAGCTTCCTAGTGCGATGGCCCTACGACTAAGTCCTTGTTCTAGGACATCTGTCGTGTTAACTCCACGACAAATTGACTTATCGGTCCCGGAAATATGAGTTCATATCCATCCATCCTCTATTGGGTCTAAGGTTTCAGGGTGAGATAAGAGAGATAGAGAGGGATACAGACAATACAAACAATAGTTTTAAAAAGACATATTTTATTTGTGGCTGTCGGAAAAAAAACAATTGACAGCTCACGATCATCGCATCTAACGTGGGTATATAACAGGGGTTTGGTCTTCTAAAGGTTAATAAATATTCAAAGTCGTCAAACTCTTCAGGTCTTGTTCATGTCTCCGATGGCTTCTTCCGATCGTGCTTGTCCTACTCAAGTTCTTTTGCCAGTTCATCTCTGTTGACGCGAAATCTCTCGTGACGTCCTTTATTATTTCTAGAGTTGTGTTCCAAACCTCTGGGTTTCAACATCCTTGGCATGAGCCATGGTCCTACTGTTCAGTTCCTGACAGAATGTCCTGTATCTCGAGGTTTTACTCCTCCAGCTTGGCTACTTTCAGCTTCTGGGTCCTGAGGTCTTCACGAAACACTTCTTTGTCAAAATACGGCTTCCTAGAGGTCCACCCTAAACTTCTTGATGTAATACTCCAGATCCTAGTGATACACCAGCTAAGGTCAAAACTGCATCCTTTACTGATAGGTGCTCCATCAGCCTTCTTGTCATCCAATCCTTCCGAAGAAATGCATTCTTAACTCAGCACTATGACAATAGCATAAGAGGGCGATAACATCATGGATAGCCATGTTTCTGCTCTTGTCATTTCCATGAGCTATCATTCCATAGTTGATATCTCCTGCATTAGGGTTTTCTTGGCAAAATCTTTGAGTTCTAATGCTCTATGTTCCGATCTTTCTCTGATACACCTTGATCTCAGGTTTTGACAGCTTCCATAGTCTGACAAGTTACATAAGGGTAGTCTTCCTATGTCATACCAATGTAGAAATTCTTCAGAGCCTTCAAATTCTCCTAGTCTTCGGAGTCTCCAACCATTGTAGTTTCCATTATAATACACGGTGAAATCCTCTTCATTCCGAAATGATCTTAGTTGTCCGATATCTTGTCCTTCTCGGGGTGGTCTCATCAGCTGAATCTTCGCGTGGTCAAAAGGGGAAAGGGGTATAGTCTCACTAAAAGGGAATATTTGAATAAGCTCAGAAGATAATAGAGGTAAAAGATATTTTTGAAAACGAAGTTGTAGAGAAAAATCTTTTCCTATGGGCTTGCCAGTTTCTAGGGGTCACGTCCTACAGTTAACATGTGCTCTGATACCATCTTGTAGCGACCCGACCTCAGACGGTCAAGTCTCTGTGCTTAAGTGTCATTCCTGGATCGGTATGCTGACACACACAGTACTCGAGGATTTATAACAGAGGTAAATCACATGTATAAAGTAACGTAAATACTATTACCTCAATCCAAATAGCGAAAGTAACAACAAGGTTGTGGATTCCCATCAACACCAACGGCAAAGTTGAGTGTAGAACTCGTAACCCTAACGTATCACTTACTCGTCGTAAGATCCTGCAACATGAGACGTTGCAGCCATGTAGGTCAGTACATTGAATGTACCGGCAAATTCACACCATAGAATAATAAGGAGAATGTCTATTTCTATATGCATATTTGGCTGGTGGAGGCTCTACGGTTATGATAACCCACAAGTATAGGGGATCGCAACAGTTTTCGAGGGTAGAGTATTCAACCCAAATTTATTGATTCGACACAAGGGGAGCCAAAGAATATTCTCAAGTATTAGCAGCTGAGTTGTCAATTCAACCACACCTGGATAACTTAATATCTGCAACAAAGTATTTAGTAGCAAAGTAATATGATAGTAGTGGTAATGATAGCAAAAGTAACGGTAGCAAAAGTAATATTTTTGGTGTTTTGTAGTGATCATAACAATAGCAACGGAAAAGTAAATAAGCAAAGAATAATATAAGGAAAGCTCTTTGGCAATGGATCGGTGATAGAGAATTATGCCAGATGCGATCGATCATGTAACAGTCATAAGCTAGGGTGACACGGAACTAGCTCCAATTCATCAACGTAATGTAGGCATGTATTCTGAATATAGTCATACGTGCTTACGGAAAAGAACTTGCATGACATCTTTTGTCCTACCCTCCCGTGGCAGCGGGGTCCTAGCGGAAACTAAGGGATATTAAGGCCTCCTTTTAATATAGTACCTGACCAAAGCATTAACACAAAGTGAATACATGAACTCCTCAAACTACGGTCATCACTGAGAGTGGTCCCGATTATTGTCACTTCGGGGTTGCCGGATCATAACACATAGTAGGTGACTATAGACTTGCAAGATAGGATCAAGAACACTCATATATTGATGAAAACATAATAGGTTCAGATTTGAAATCATGGCACTCGGGCCCTGGTGACAAGCATTAAGCATAGCAAAGTCATAGCAACATCAATCTGAAAACATAGTGGATACTAGGGATCAAACCATAACAAAACTAACTCGATTACATGATAAATCTCATCCAACCCATCACCGTCCAGCAAGCCTATGATGGAATTACTCACGCACGGCGGTGAGCATCATGAAATTGGTGATGGAGGATGGTTGATGATGACGATGGCGACGGATTCCCCTCTCTGGAGCCCCGAACGGACTCCAGATCAGCCCTCCCGAGAGAGTTTAGGGCTTGGCGGCGGCTCTGTATCGTAAAACGTGATGAATCCTTCTCCTTGATTTTTTTTCTCCCCGAACGTGAATATATGGAGTCAAGGTTGAGGTCGGTGGAGCGTCAGGGGGCCCATGAGGTAGGGGGCGTGCCCAGGGGGTAGGGCGCGCCCCCACCCTCTTGGACAGGTGGAGGCCCCCCTGACGTGGATCTTCCTTCCAGTATTTTTTATATATTCCAAAATAATTCTCCGTTGATTTTCAGGTCATTCCGAGAACTTTTATTTCTGCACAAAAATAACACCATGGCAATTCTGCTGAAAACAGCGTCAGTCCGGGTTAGTTCCATTCAAATCATGCAAGTTAGAGTCCAAAACAAGGGCAAAAGTGTTTGGAAAAGTAGATACGACAAAGACGTATCAGCCCCCCAAGCTTAAACCTTTTCTTGTCCTCAAGCAATTCAGTTGATAAACTGAAAGTGATAAAGAAAAACTTTTACGAACTCTGTTTGCTCTTGTTGTTGTAAATATGTAAAGCCAGCATTCAAGTTTTCAGCAAAGATTACGAAATAACCATAGTCACAATAACATTTAGGTCTCATGTTTACTCATATCAATGGCAGAATCAACTAGCGAGCAATAATAAGAAATCTCGGATGACAACACTTTCTCAAAACAATCATGATATGATATAACAAGATGGTATCTCACTAGCCCTTTCTGAGACCACAAAACATAAATGCAGAGCACCTTTAAAGATCAAGGACTTACTAGACATTGTAATTCATGGTAAAAGAGATCCAGTAAAGTCATACTCAATGTAAACTAACAGTAATGAATGCAAATGACATTGGTGCTCTCCAGCTGGTGCTTTTTAATAAGAGGACGATGACTCAACATAGAAAGTAAATGGATAGGACCTTCGCAGAGGGAAGCGGGGATTTGTAGAGGTGCCAGAGCTCGGTTTTGAAATAGATATGAATAATATTTTGAGCGGTATACCTTCATTGTCAACATAGCAACCGAGAGATGGCTATATCTTCCATGCTACACACATTATAGGCGGTTCCCAAACAGAATGGTAAACTCCCCCTCCACCAACAAGCATCAATCCATGGCTTGCTCGAAACAACGAGTGCCTCCAACTAACAACAGTCTCGGGGGAGTTTTGTTTGCAATTATTTTGATTTGATTTGCATAAAGCATGGGACTGGGCATCCCGGTGACCAGCCATTTTCTCGTGAGTGAGGAGCGGAGTCCACTCCTCTTGAGAATAACCCGCCTAACATGGAAGATACAGACAGCCCTGGTTGATACATGAGCTATTCGAGCATACAAAACAGAATGTTTATTTGAAGGTTTAGAATTTGGCACATACAAATTTACTTGGAACGGAAGGTAGATACCGTATATAGGTAGGTATGGTGGACACATATGGAATAACTTTGGGGTTTATGGAATTGGATGCACAAGCAGTATTCCCGCTTAGTACAGGTGAAGGCTAGAAAAAGATTGGGAAGCGACCAGCTAGAGAGCGACAACATTCATGAACATGTATTAAAAATAATCAACACCGAATGCAAGCATGAGTAGGATAAAATGCACCATGAACATAAATATCATAGAGGCTATGTTGATTTTGTTTCAACTACATGCGTGAACATGTAGTCAAGCCACTCGAATCATTCAAAAGAGGATACCACCCTATCATACCACATCACAACCATTTTAATAGCATGTTGGCACGCAAGGTAAACCATTATAAGCTCCTAGCTAATTAAGCATGGCATAAGAAACTATAATCTCTAATTGTCATTGCAAACATGTTTATTCATAATAGGATGAATCAGGAACGATGGACTAATCATATTTACAAAAACAAGAGAGGGCGAGTTCATACCAGCTTTTCTCATCTCAATAAGTTCATCATATAATCATCATTATTGCCTTTCACTTGCACGACCGAGTAGTGTGGATAATAATAATAGTGCACGTGCATTGGACTAAGCTGGAATCTGCAGGCATTCAATTGAAGAGAGAAAACAAGGTAATATGGGCTCTTTTGTCAGATCAACAATAATGCAAATAAGAGCCACTTTAACATTTTCATTATGGTCTTCTCCTCTCGACCCCAAAGGAAAGAAAAGAAATAAAACTATTTAGACAGGAAAGCTCCCAACAAGCAAAAGAAGAACGAGAAATCTTTTTGGGTTTCTTTTTAATTACTATTACTACATGCATGGAAAGTAAACTAGCTAAAAAGTGAAAGTGCAACTATCCCTAGGTGGTTTTGGTAATTCATAACAACATATAGCTCATTGAGCTAATGCTATTCCAAGATGATTATTTCAGGAAAGCTCAATGATTGGCACGGCATGGATGTGAAAGTGGAACCCTCAAAATGCTAAGGACAAAGGATTGGCTCAAGCTCAAAAGCTCAAGACTCTTCATTTTATATTTTAGTGATCCAAGATAACATTGAGTCTTTAGGAAAAGCCAATACTATCAAGGAGGGATGAGGTGTTGCTTAATGAGCCTCTTGCTTCATGTGCTTAGTGATATGCTCCAAAAACCCTCAACTACTTTCCCATATCCACATATAACCTAAACCCTAAGCCAAACTCGGTCCTACCGATTCTTTCTATCCGGCGCCACCGAGTTTCATTTGTCATAAGCCACTGCCAAACCCTAGCAATTCGGTTCCACCGATAGGGATCTCGGTCTCACCGAGATGGGATTGCAAACTCTCTGTTTCCCTTCCGTAACTTTTCAGTCTCACCAAAGAGCGATCGGTCCCACCGAGATTGCAATGTAAATTCAGTGTTTCCCTTTTGTAACTTTTCGGTCTCACCGAAAGAGCAAATCGGTCCCACCGAGTTTGCCTGACCAACTCTCTGGTTAGCTAATTACCAAAATCGGTCTCACCGAGTTTGTGTAATCGGTCTCACCGAGATTACGTTATGCCCAAACCCTAACCATATCGGTCCTACCGAGTTGCATGTCAGTCCCACCGAAAATCTCTAACGGTCACTAGGTTCACCTTTTCGGTCCGACCGAGTTTGTTGATTCGGTCCCACCGAGATTGGAAAACTTTGTGTAACGGTTGGATTTTGTGTGGAGGCTATATATACCCCTCCACCTCCTCTTAATTCGTGGAGAGAGCTATCAGAACACATACACAATTCCAACTCATATGTTCTAAGAGAGAACCACCTACTCATGTGTTGAGACCAAGATATTCCATTCGTACCATATGAATCTTGATCTCTAGCCTTCCCAAGTTGGTTTCCACTCAAATCTTCTTTCCACAAAATCCATATCCTATGAGAGAGCGTTGAGTGTTGGGGAGACTATCATTTGAAGCACAAGAGCAAGGAGTTCATTACCTACACACCATTTGTTACTTCTTGGAGAGTGGTGTCTCCTAGATTGGCTAGGTGTCACTTGGGAGCCTCCAACAAGATTGTGGAGTTGAACCAAGGAGTTTGTAAGGGCAAGGAGATCGCCTACTTCGTGAAGATCTTCTGCTAGTGAGGCAAGTCCTGTGTGGGTGATGGCCATGGTGGGATAGACAAGGTTGCTTCTTTGTGGACCCTTTGTGGGTGGTTGCTTCTTCGTGGACCCTTTGTGGGTGGAGCCCTTTGTGGACTCGCGCAACCGTTACCCTTTGTGGGTGGAGCCCTTTGTGGACTCGCGCAACCGTTACCCTTTGTGGGTTGAAGTCTCCATCAACGTGGATGTAGGATAGCACCACCTATCCGAACCATGGGAAAAACATCCGTGTCTCCAATTGCGTTTGAATTCTCCAAACCCTTCCCTTTACATTCTTGCAAGTTGCATGCTTTACTTTCTGCTGCCAATATACTCTTTACATGCTTGCTTGAATTGTGTGATGATTGCTTGACTTGTCCTACAATAGCTAAAATCTGCCAAGAACTAAAATTGGGAAAAGGTTAAGTTTTTATTTGGTTAAGTAGTCTAATCACCCCCTCTAGACATACTTTCGATCCTACAAGTGGTATCAGAGCTTTGGTCTCCATTTGCTTTGATCTCCATAGCTTTTGGTGGTCATAGCCTTGGTTTCACAACCTAGGAGAGTATGGCGTCTAGCGAGGGAAATTATCACCGTAGAGGTCCTTACTTTGATGGTACTAATTTTGCTAGTTGGAAGCATAAATGAAAATGCATATTCTTGGACATAACCCCGCCGTTTGGGCTATTGTGTGTGTTGGTTTGCAAGGTGACTTCTTTGATGGGAGAGAACCAAACCGTGAAGCTACCGCGGATGAGTTGAAGATGTTTGCAATACAATGCTCAAGCTTGTGATATTCTCTTCAACGGATTGTGCCCCGAAGAATTCAACAAAATCAGCCGTCTTGAGAATGCAAAGGAAATTTGGGACACTTTGATTGATATGCACGAAGGTACCGACTCCGTCAAGGAATCCAAGTTGGATGTGCTTCAAAGTCAACTTGACAAGTTCAAGATGAAGGATGGTGAAGGTGTCGCTGAAATGTACTCTAGGCTTGCTCTCATCACAAATGAGATTGCCGGCTTAGGAAGTGAAGAGATGACCGATAGATTCATCATCAAGAAGATCCTAAGAGCCTTGGATGGAAAATATGATACCGTGTGCACATTGATCCAAATGATGCCCAATTACAAAGATCTCAAGCCAACGGAAGGTGATTGGAAGAATTGTTGCTCATGAGATGTCACTTAAGGATAAAGAGGAACTTCACAAAAATCAAGTGGTGCCTATAAAGCCTCATGTGAAGCCCCTACATCATCAAGTGAGAAACAACTTCAATGAAGAATTGAGCTTAATGGTGAAGAACTTCAACAAGTTCTACAAGAGTAGAAGCAAAGATAGAAGCTTCAAGTCAAGGTCCTACAATGACAAAAGATCTTCTAGTCGAGAGCGAAACTGCTACAGTTGTGGAAGACCCGGACACTATTCCAATGAGTGTACGGCTCCCTACAAGAGAAGAGAAGATTCTCCAAAAAGAAGAAGAGAAGAATCACCACCAAGAGAGAGAAGGAGTAGAGATGATCGTTATGAACGAAGATACATCACAGGAGAAGCAAGGATTCGGAAAGGAAGAAAATCATCAAGGAGCTACAAAAGAAGACATCAAGCTCATGTTGGTGAATGGGTATCCGGCTCCGACTCCGACCACTCCGAGAGAAGTTATCACTCCGACTCCGAAGATATACTCAAGATGAAGGTGTTGCCGGTCTAGCACTTGTGTCAACCAACTCCTACGACATATTTGACTCACCAAATGAAGGAATTGGAAGATGCTTCATGACCAAAGGTCCTAAGGTAACACACCCCGAGTATGTTGATTTCAATAGTGATGAAGATGACTTTTTTTTTTGTTTTTTTTTTTTTTTTTTTTTTTGTTTTTTTTTTTTTTTTTTTTTTTTTTTTTTTTTTTTTTTTTTTTTTTTTTTTTATTTTTTTTTATTTTTTTTTTTTTTTTTTTTTTTTTTTTTTTTTTTTTTTTTTTTTTTTTTTTTTTTTTGTTTTTTTTTTTTTTTTTTTTTTTTTTTTTTTTTTTTTTTTTTTTTTTTTTTTTTTTTTTTTTTTTTTTTTTTTTTTTTTTTTTTTTTTTTTTTTTTTTTTTTTTTTTTTTTTTTTTTTTTTTTTTTTTTTTTTTTTTTTTTTTTTTTTTTTTTTTTTTTTTTTTTTTTTTTTTTTTTTTTTTTTTTTTTTTTTTTTTTTTTTTTTTTTTTTTTTTTTTTTTTTTGGACTTGTTAGGTGATGATTTGCTTGTTGACAACTCTAGTGATGAATACTATGATGAAACGTCAATTAATCATGCTAATCAAGATAAAGAATGACAATGATAAGGAGAAGATTGAGGCTCTAACTAAAGAACTAAACACTCTTAAGTTAGCTCATGAAACTATCTTCGAAGATCATCGAGAACTTTTAAGAGCTCATGAGAAATTACGCTTTGAAAAGCTCAATCTTGAGCAAGAGCATGAGTTCTTAAAAGCAATCAATGATGATCTCCGCAAGAAAAGTTCTTCTTACATTGCCAAGCGTTTACTCTTATCCACTTACATGCCTCAAGTCAAGTCTAGTAACAAGAACAAGAAAGATTCTTCCTCTAGCAGTAACAATGATCATGCTAAATCCAATATTGTTGCTTCTAGTAGTTCTCTTGATTCCACTAATGATTCTCTTAGCCAAGTTACACTTGAGCAAGAAAATAGCTTATTGAAGGGAATTATAGAGAAAGGAGTGTACAAAGCCTTGCCGGGAAGTAAGCAATTCGAGGAAATTGTGTACGCAAGCAAGGAAGGCACCGGAAGAATCAAGTGTTGGTTTTGAACGAAAGTTCAATGCCAATGGAGTTGAGTGGGAAGAAGATCAATACCCCAAGACAAAGTTTGTTCCTCAACAAGAGAAGTATGATACTTCTTTCAAGGGGACACAAGCTCAAGATGATCTTCCACCACAAGACTACAAGCAAAAAGGCAAGGACAAGCTTCAAGAGGAAATTGATGCATTTGAAGAAGCTCCTAAGACCTTAGTCAAGTGGATTCCCAAGACTACTTCAAGTTCCACTTCATCAAGTACGACTACAACTCCAAGGATTCCCATCAAGATGATGTGGATCCAAAAGAAGAAGAACTAGAGAGTTCTTGAGGGTGACTCCGCCAACATACTTCACTCTTATCATTTTGGCAAGAACAAGTGCAATCAACTTCCACATCTTGCACTAGTTCAAGGAGTCACAAACCCTCTTGTTGGTAAGACAAGGGATAAGGTAACCTAAAAGTTTTCATGGAACACATCATCTTGTGTGTGCATCACTCTATGTCTATGGATATCCTTGTTTGTTCCTTGTGGGACTAACCCATGTAGGTAATTGAAAGTGCAATTCACTCAAATGGATAGCTCCAAGTGATCTACATCAACATTGAGCATCCACATCTTCAACATCTACATGAAGTCATCATCGACAAAACCCGACGTTAGTTCATCCCTCTAAGGGGGGATATCACATCTAGGGGGAGCTTTACTCTAAGACTTGAGCTAAAGCAACTCTAAAGATGTGAACACAACAATGCTTTATGTAAAAGTGGTAACCCCACTTGAGCTTAAACGATGAGTATGACCTATGATCAAGTGTTCTCACTTGACTCCTAAGTCAATATACTCATATATAGATGACGTTGTCATCGCAAATTGCTTGATAGATGCTAGAATTGGTTGTGCATGCCTTGTCACATATTTCATTTGCCATCTTATTGTGTGAGCATGCTGGTTGCATATTTTACTCATTCGAGGACATCCACTTGTTGTTTTGATTGTTTGGTTTTATTTCCTTTTGCCAAGTGGATGGACAAGAATGCCTAAGAACCTCCTCTAGCTATCTATGCTTTTCTCGTCTCAAACTCTATTCATGCTACATCACAAAATTTGATCAAGTCAGATTCGAACCACTCTGTGTGAGGAGCGCTCGGAGTCCCCGATTCATCATAGACTTAAACTTCCAAAACCTCTTTATGATTCTCGGTCTGACCCATACCCTACTTTTGGTCCTACCGAGATCATTAAGTTGATCTAGGTTTTCGATCTCGGTGCAACCGATTTGAACCATTCGGTCACACCGAGTTGCAACAACTGTATACACTTTTGCATCTCGGTGCCACCGAGTTGTTCCACTCGGTCACACCGACAGGGTCGGGCTATATATAGTCACGGGCAAAAATTTGGAAAATTCTCCGAACCCCTTCGCCCGCGCGATAGCCTGCTCTGCCAACTTGGTCTCCGGATCGTCTCCTCGCCGCCAGCCGCCTCCAGTCGCTGGTCTCCATCGCCGTCAACAGAAATTCAACCCCGCCGTTGCCGCCGTGGTGAGTCTCCGCCGAACTAGGGTATGGACTCAATCTTTGTGCTATTCCCCAATCCGATTCTTAGCACATTGTGATCATCATGATTCTTGCCACGTTTGTTAAACTTCTATCCAGTCAATGAACTCGTAGATTAGGTTTAATTCGAAAATTTTAGGGTTAGGTTTCCGCCGAAACCATCTCGGACCCACCGAGTTGAAAAACTCGGTCCCACCGATTTGGCTTATGCCATTGCACAAGTGAGACTTGGTCTGACCGAGAATTACTTATCGGTGTGACCGATTTTGGAACTCTGTGAAACCCTAGCAGTCTCGGTGCCACCGAACTGTGACTCGGTCTGACCGAGTTCACTAGTATAGGTGCCAAAACTGCTTCGGTATCACCGAGTTTAGAAATCGGTAGATCCGAGATGCTTTCAGTGGGAAACTAAAACTAAGTTTTTGAATTATTGTTTTGCAAAAATCTCTGCATTTTGTGATGCTTATCCACTCTACCACATCTATAACCTATTCACAGGGTCAGCAGTTAGAGTTTGCATCATGTCAGACCAAAGTGATAGCCAGAACTTGTCAGAGCAGTAAGTGCAGATGAGTGAGGGCACTAGTCCCTCAAGTTCCTCAGATGATGGCAGCAGGAGCACCCCTAGCAATCTGCCTAAAGCTGCCACAAGACAGAGAAAGAAGAGAACCTCAGACTTAGAAGATGAGGATTATGTGGCAGAAGAGGAAGCAACTTCCAAGAGAGTTGAGCCAGCACAGGGCATAAAACCAGGGATGAAGATCAAAAGGCCAGCAGGCAGGCATCCTATGTCAAAGGCCAGAGCTTCAACTGAGAAGCCCACTCCCATTGAGCCAGTTGCTGCTGAAGGAAAGAAGAGGAAAGAAAGGGTGAAGAAAACTATAGCCAAAGTGCTTGGCAAGGCTTCCATTATGGAAGATGAGGAGGAAGAAGAAGAGGTAGCTGCACCAGCACCTAAGGCACCCAAGCTGATGGGTGATGCCATAAGAACAGGGGCAGCTGCTTCCAAGGCCAAGCCAGCTCCAAAGCCAAAGCCAAAGAGGAACACAAGAAGCATTCCAGCTACTGAGAAGAACAAGGCCCCAGTGCCTGAAGCTACAGAAGAAGAAGAAGAGAATGTTCTTAGAAAGCTCAAGCCCAAGATCCCAGACCACAACGATGCTCATCCTGTGGCTGAGGATATGAAACTCAGGAGAGATTCAGGGCTCCGGAGGTGGAGAGAAGCAGACCCGTATGCTTCAAGGAGAAGGACTGCAGTTGACTACAGGTTTCACACCAAGGAGCAGCAAGACTTTTATGAGACAGTGCTGCTAGACAAGAAGCCAATTGTCTGTGATATGAGATGGGTTGATTGGCAATACATCAAGGACAACGAAGAGTACTACCCTGGAGTGCAGGACAGCTTCAAGGCATGTGGAGTAGAGGACTTTGTTGGGCAGAAGCTCACAAAGTGGAACGAGGAACTCATCATGCAGTTCTACTCCACAGCCCATTTCTATCCAGATGGCAGGATTGTATGGATGTCAGAGGGTACGAGGTACCAGTCTACAGTTGCTGAATGGGCTCAGCTAATTAATGCCCCAAAAGAGCATGACGATGACTTGGACATTTATGCCAAGAAGAAGATGGACCACAACTCAATGTCAAACATGTACAAGGAGATTCCAAATGAAGCACTTGATACGTTCAAGTTTGGCTCAGTACACTATCTTCTGTCAGGGCTGCCAACCATCAACTGGATTCTTAGGCACACCCTATTGCCAAAGTCTGGAGATCACAAGATGATCAGGGGCCACGCGATCAACTTGCTTCATATCTTTGACGTGCCATAGAAATTCAAAGTCATGAGCCTTATGATTGAAACAATCAAGAGGACAGCAGCAGACCAGAAGAGGAGCTGTGGATATGCCCCACAGATTCAGGAGCTCATCAACTCTAAGATGGGCACGGGCATATACTTATTGGACAAGGAACACCTTCCCATCCGTCCAGACTTTGAAGATAATCAAGTGGTCATGACTGAGAATGAGCCATCATCTGCCCAAGCACAAGCCAAGAAGGAGAAGGCGAGGAAGGAGAAAGCTGCCAAGATGCCTACTCAAGAGGAGGCATCTGAATATTTCCTGAAAACCAAACAAGAGCAGCTTGGTTACTTGATTGCATCCACCCTGCGGATTGAGCAAGGACTAGCCACCCTAACTTAGAACCAGGCAAGCTTAGAGAGGATCATGGAACAAAAGTTCTATGACTTGGATGTCAAAGTGACAGAGATTCAGACTGCAGTGGAGCAGCTCCAGGATGACATGCAGGAGAGGAGAGGCAAGACTACAACTAATGACTTTGCCAGAGTGCCACGAGGTCCGAGGTCGTCTGCAGTGCCAGTTGCTAACCCCAGAGCCACCACGTCTGCACCAGCTACAGCCTCAGTTCCACCAGCTCCAGCGTCCACTTCAGCCTCGACTCCGACCACGTCTACAGAAGGCTTCGTCCTTGGAGTGCTCCGGACTCCACCACCACCTGAAGATCAAGCCTGAGTGTCGACTTAGCACTATGCATTTTCTAGGAACTTTTTGGTAACTTGTTGCCAAAGGGGGAGAAAATGTATAGATCATAGGCTTCGAGAGAGAGAGTGTTGATTTTATTCTCTCTTGTTTTATTTGGTGGTTTTTCGAACTTTGTTTGCTTTTGTGTGAGATTCTATGTCATTGCTCGTGAGACATTGATGATCATGTGTTTGATCATAAGCTACACTTAATGTTTGCTTAATATTATCATCTTATCTATCTTATGTGATCATTCACTATTCTTGGTGATGAGTGCATGTATTTCATTCTTATCATTTTAAGCGCTCCACCAAGATGTATGTGACATGGAAGAGTAACCCATGACTCTAACTCTTTGTGCATTTGCAGTCCAAAGCAAATTTTAAATATGCACAAATTTAGGGGGAGCTCTTACTTGTCACATACTTCTCAAAGCGACGATATATTTCATGCTTATTATCATTTGTCGAAGCTTTGATCTATATGTTGTCATCAATTAACAAAAAGGGGGAGATTGAAAGTGCAACTATCCCTAGGTGGTTTTGGTAATTCATAACAACATATAGCTCATTGAGCTAATGCTATTCCAAGATGACTATTTCAGGAAAGCTCAATGAATGGCATGGCATGGATGTGAAAGTGGAACCCTCAAAATGCTAAGGACAAAGGATTGGCTCAAGCTCAAAAGCTCAAGACTCTTCATTTTATATTTTAGTGA